>NC_079204.1:49426784-49481784 GCF_026745355.1 Beta vulgaris subsp. vulgaris | reverse complement strand
AAGAAAACAAGTATCAACCTTATTTTCTTTATAAATAGCTACTACTCCTTACTCCAACTTAAAGTTTAATTTTGTATCTCCTTGGTTGGAAAATAAAAACTATACTTTATTTTCTTCATAGAGGGAATGAAGTATATTTTTAAATATTTGATTATTTAATACTTAAAATATTTGATAATTTTTTCTTTAGCAAAACATGGAGTCCCACATTGAAATTCTAACAATGCTAGGAGGGATTCCAAGTTATAAAAGCATATGTAAAGAAAACAAGGGTATAATGAGTTTTTTTTTCTTTAACAAAACATGGAATCCCATATTGAAATTTTAGCAATGCTAAGAGGGATTCCAAGTTATATAAAGAATGAGTTTGTTTATCTTAAACAAAACATGGGAATAAAGCAAGGGGATAGTGAGTTTGTTTTTCTTTAATAAACCATGGAGTTTCACATTGAAATCTTAGCAATGCTAAGAGGGAAATCAAGTTATAAAAGTATATATGATGCCCTGATGGGTGAGTGAACAAGCTCACCTACTTCAAGTTGAGTCGAGCTCATTAGTCGAGCCTAAAAGAGCTCACGAGCCGAGCCTAAACGAGCTCACGAGTCGAGCCTAAACGAGCTCACGAGTCGAGCCTAAACGAACTCACGAGCCGAGCTCGAGCCGCAAATTCTAATCACGAGCTCGAGCCGAGCTCTGCTCCCCCAAGCTCGGTGAGCTCACGAGCCGAGCCGAACCCATGAAAAGTTAAACGAGCTCGAGCGGAGCCCAGTACTATTCGGGCTCGGCTCGCTCGATAAGCACCCCTACTTTGTAGAACCGGGGTACAACAACTTTTCAGCAGCCTCAGACATAGACTCAAAAATACGAGCTCGTTTACATGACTGATATTTAACCTCGTGTATCATCCCGTCTAGCAGATCCCTATCATCATTCGCATACTCATCATCCCAATTCTCATCCCCAACCTCATCAACGAGCTCTAAATCCTTCTTTTTTCATATACATCGTTCATTACTCTAGAGCTTCCTATATACTTTCCTTCCTCACCATGTCAAACCCATACTTGGTATTAAGGCTTAAACCCACGGCGAAAGATATGCTCCCTAAGCAAATGTATACTACTAACCTTGTTCACATTTCGACAATCAACACAAGGACAATACAAGTCGACTGCTCCAGAGGATGTTTGATAGTGTAATGCAGATTTACAGAATCCGAGACCCCGTTTTCAAACTTAATCGATTCACGACTACCATACATCCAAGTACGACCCATCTCATTCAAGAAGACCTCTAATAATTAAACACAATTAATAATTATAATGTATTAATCATTATTTAATTACATACACATACAAGAAAGTCACATATTCAAATCACACAGAGACACATGCAAGTTAAGATAGTGACATGTTCAAATGTATGCATGCAGCCGAAGGTCCTTATCACTCCAACCTAACCCATCCTTGGACGTCTAATCTCACTAGTGAATATATGCCAACTTTTCAATTCTAAGGAAAATCCGGCAGCATTTCCTACAGTTCTCCAAGTACACAATGTAGATAATTGCTTATCTACATATGTACCCAGAGAACAATGTAGAGAAACGATAAGCCAAGACTTTCCTCGGAATTGAAAAAAAGACACACATTCACTACCTAAGTGAGATCAAACGTCCAAGAACAGTCCCAAACAAGGGACTATTAAAGACCTACTCATAATGAGTAAGTCTTGAACGGGTATCTAGACATATGATGATGATTCAAACAACTTGTAGATTTCATAGCTAAATTACATTGTTTTCATACAATCTCATATCAAGAAATATACACACATTATCATATCTTACTCAAATTGAAACACATATCAATTTTTCCTCATCAACATGCAACAAATTAAAAACAGGAAAATAAGGCTAATTTCTTCTCAACACCAAAGAGGAGCAATTAATTAGGAGAAGAGAGACCATTTATTTGCCTTCCTTAGCTTTTTTTCCCTACAATTAACAAACCACACATGGTACATTAATCATATAATTCAATTAAGAAAAGCATCAATCAATTTAATTACAAATGATAAATGCAGAATCACACAACCCCAGCCTCCCCCACCCCCTGCAAGCCCTCCCCCACCCCTTGCCTAGCCCCCACCCTTCCCAACCCTCCCCCACTCCCTGCCCACCCACCCACACCCTCCTCCACTCTCTTCCCAACCACACACATGTGCCCTGCCTCCCCCCACCCTCCCCCACTTCATTCCCACCACCCATACCCTCCCCCACCCTTTGCCCAACCACACACCCCTACCCAGCCCCACACACCTCTGCCCACCTTCCCCTACCCCCTTCTCACCCTCCCCATCCCCCCCACCCCTGCCCACCCACAAGTACACCTTCCCCAGCCCCTACAAGCCCTCCCCCGCTCTTACCACCCTCTACCAACCCTCCCCCCACTTCCTACAATCACTGATTTAACACATTTTATAGTAAAAAATAGAAGTTGATTTTAAAATGCAATGAAATTAAACATATTAATTAGAAGAAGTGACCAAATTATGCTTTAGAAAGTTACAAAAAAAATGAAAAAGAGGAGAGAGGGTGAGAGAGGGGAATAACCGGAAGAGGAGGAAAGAATGGCGTGGTTGGTGGTACGTGAGATAATGTCGTGGTGGTTGTGGCGCTGCCTCATGGTGCTGGCGCTGCATTGTGGTGGCTTTCCTAAACCCACTAAAATCAACCCAATACTAAGCGAAGAGAAGACAAGAGAAGAAAAGAAAAGAGACGAGAGGAGAAGACAATGTCGTTGTGCGCGCAGTTTTCTAGCGTTAGGACTCCGGTGATGGTCAGCGCGGTGCTCCAACGTTAGTTAGGGTTGTCGAGTGAGTGAGAGGGAGGGGATTTGGGCTTCGTTCTAGGGAGCAAGGGAAATTGGAGGGAGTGAGTGAGAGGGATGTGTATGCGCGCAATTTTAGTAAAGTGAAGGGCTGCGTTTAGCCCTTCACCACAGCCCTTCAAAAATGAAGGGTTGCGGTTTTTCGGCTAAATACAATCCTTTCACTAAACAGCCCTTCCAAAAGGAAGGGTTGCAATTTTTGGGCTAACCGCAACCCTTCACATAAAGGGTTGCGGTTCCCTTAAAAACCGCAACCCTTACAACGCAGCCCTTCCATTTTTTTTCCACTAGTGATAAGAATACTCAATTTCATAAACTATAATATTATACTACGATTTTCCAACTCATAAAATCCTAAAAATCCATGCTTTGATACTTAAAACCTTAGTTTTAATATAATAACTAAATCTGAAATTTAATTACTTCACTATGTCAAATACGTAATTTAAAATTTATATTTAAATCATCAAGCTATAAACTTTCATATCCAAACATTAAATCAATACTTAAAAACATAAACTTAACATTATATAAAAATAGAAGAGGAAGAACCAAAGAGAGAGGAGAGGAGGAAGAAACGGCGGCACAAGACGGAAGGCGCCGAACGCTAGTCGGGATGCGTGCTGTCGGCGGCGGATCACGGCTGTCGGTGGTGATCCGGTGCGGTGGTCGGCCGAAGCACACTAAGAGGAAAGAGAAGAAACAAACAGAGAGAGAGAAGGAGAAGAGAAGAGCCAAAAAAAAGAGGAAGAAGGAGAAAATAGAGTGTGGGAAAAGATTTGGGTTTTTGTGGGTTTATATAGTTAACTAACCCTTGTGTGCTTAAGGATTGTGTTTGGGCTTTCAATAATATTAAATGATTGGGTTCCTCTAATCTATTTAAAAATCTGTTTTACTAAACTCAAAGATGTTTAAAGTACTCTTTAAATAATTTTTAAAGTATGACTAAATAAGATATTTGATTATTTAAAATCATAAAATAATTATTTTGACTTTTGAATCAGTCAACATACTAAGAAATAATTTATTTCAATACTAAAATACGATCCCTCCATCCCTTAATAGAGTGTCTATTTCTTTTGGGCACAAGTATCAAGAAAAAACAATGTATATAATCTTAGTTGCATTAAATCATAATTGAATATAGAAGTTGGTATACTTTTTATGAATTGTTTATTAAGGAGAGAGAATGTGGGCCATATGGGAATATGGGTGATGTTATAAAAGTTGAAAGCAAATAATTGGTGGACCCATACCAAATAAGAAAATGAAAATCTATTTGGGACAAATATAAATGAAAAAATGGGTATTCTATTAGGAACATAGGGAGCGAGTATATATAAAATATACATTGAAATATATTTATGAAATTCGTATAATTCTAGGGAATTACATTGGAACTTATTAGACCTGATTGAAACTTATAGACTTGATCGAAACTTATTAGACCTCATTGGACCTGATTGAAACTTAGGGCTTGTTCTCTTTGGCATAAAACATCTGAACTGAACTAAACTGAATGAGTTGAATTAATTTGAATTGAATGAACCTGAATTGAATTAAATTAAATTGAATGTAATAAATATATAAATAATATTTAAACAATAATAATATGAATATTAAATAATAATTATAATGATTAGTAATAATAATGAATAATAATAATATTATTTTGGATTATTTTCAATGATAGTTATAAATATATAATATTAATAATCATAATTTAATAATAATAATTAATGATTTTAATGATAATAATAATTATATTATATTATTTGTATTAATATATTAATACTTGATGATGATTAATATTACTATTTTAATAATTAGATTTAATAATATAATAATATTTAGTAATAAAAATAATGATTGGGTCGGACCGCACAAAATTGCATCATAAACCGTTTTGACACGATTTGATTGGTTTATGGGCTAAAAAACGTGGAGTTATTTGTGCTTTTGACCTAAACCACGTTCCTCCTAATAATAATAGTAATAATAATGATGAGTAAAGCTATAATAAACCAAATAATATATAAAAATAATAATTAATAATAATGATATAAAAATAAATAAATAAATAATAATAATAATAATAATAATAATAATAATAATAATAATAATAATAATAATAATAATAATAATAAGAGTAATTAGTAAAACTTAGACCAACATAATAATAATATTTAACAAAATGGTTATAAAAGAATGGAGCTGAACTAAACTGAACTGAATTGAACTAAACTAAACTAAAAATAAGTTGGGGAGAACAGACGCTTACTAAACCTAATTGGACCTTATTGAAACTTATTTGACCTTATTTAATAGAAAAGTTGATGAGTAATAACATAAATACTATCCCTCGAAGTTAGTTATGTCATAATAATTATCAAACTTTACCTTTCAAAAAAAATACTGCTTTTAAATCTCTTATGAGTAACATTTTCTAATAATCTCTTATGATTATTATTGTTAACCTTATATGACCATTCTTATAACATTTTTAAAGTAATAACATAATCAAATAATAGTAATATGAATAATAAGATAATAGATAGTAATACGATTCATGTAATACTTCACTATATATTCCTAGTGGTATTTTGATTAAAAATTTAATTTTAATCTATTGATCATTGACAATTTGGACCTTATTGGAGCTGATTGGACCTTATTGAATCTTATTGGACTTGATCAGACGTTATTGGACCTGATTGGAGCTGATTGAAACTTATCTAAACTTATTTGAATTAAACTGAATTAATTGGAGCGGATTGAAACTCAGTAAAGGCATCAGCAATCTATTAGACCTTATTGAAGCGGATTGAAATTTATTAGACCTGATCAGACCTTATTGAACATGACTGGACCTAATCAGACCTTTTCGGACATGCTTGGACTTTATTAAAACGTATCTAAACTTATTTGAATTAAACTGAATTAATTGGACCTAAAATTTATTTTTGTAAATAATAGCAGTCATATTAATGTAAGAAATATTAAACTTGTCACATGCTCGTCTAGTCATTATGGGCAACTCTTCGACACACAAAAATTGATGTCTCATAGGATTTTAGGTACAAATAACAATAATAATTAACTTGCGGCATAATATTTTCATAATAATCATATTTTTTTGGTGTTAAATCAGAATATCTTCATTTATTGGACTTATTAATTAATAATCATAAGATGTTTTGAATGATAACATTCTATACTAATATATTCAAAGGCGTGTCTGACAACATAAACACGCCATAACAAAAGTAAATTGGTGTGCAATAATATTTGAACCTATGACATCTTGCTATTATACA
Organism: Beta vulgaris subsp. vulgaris; assembly: GCF_026745355.1. Taxonomy (NCBI): domain Eukaryota; kingdom Viridiplantae; phylum Streptophyta; class Magnoliopsida; order Caryophyllales; family Amaranthaceae; genus Beta; species Beta vulgaris. The sequence continues at coordinate 49,475,577 of NC_079204.1, read as the reverse complement.
TAGCATAATTATCATTTCAATCAACTTTTAATCATGCTTTAAATGTCCACATTATTATATTTGTACCTTTTAAATGTTAAGTTTTCTTTAATATATTTTAATATGAATGAAAAAATTTCACATGAAGCTTAAAAAAAAGCACTACCCAAGTCCCAAGGCAACACCCGGGTAGCTTGTAGGTAAAAACTAGTATTTGGGCTAGGGCGTTGCCACGGGTTGGTATTGTTTTCCGAACTTGATACACATTTTTTTCCATTTCCATTAAAATATATTAAGGAAAACTCAACATTTAAAAGGTACAAATATAATAATGTGAAACTTAGAACATGACTATAAGTTGGTTGAGATGGTGATTGTGTCATGTATAATAACAAGAGGTCATGAATTCAAATCTTGTTGTAAGTTAATTTTACTATGCCACGTGATGTGCATATATTGTCAAACACGTCTTTTAATATATTTGTACAAATATGAAAATTGATAATCCACTACTTTTTTTCTCGTGACGTGGATAATCTACTACTACAATCTGTCGCTATGTAAGATTCAAAGGGAAAGAAAACACTGGGAAGCTGAAGCCGCGGAACGGAACAATTTGTTCATTTAGAGTTGGTAGAGTACTGCACTTGACTGGATTTTAGTATTTTGCCTGGATTCTTTTGACTTGATTGGAAGGTGGAAGGCAATTTACCCTTTTGATTTGCTTTGTTGTGTTTGGCTATTTTTTGTAGTTCACCCTATTGAAGTTTTGATGAAAATTATACTGTAGCAATGATTATTTCTCAGTGTTTTTAATAGATTAGCCAATATCAACCAACTTCATTCATCACACTCAGATCACTGTACTAGGGGTGTCCATTCAGATAATCCGACCCGCTGTGATCTGAAATTTCAGATCGGAGAAGATATGATGCAAATCAAAACCAAAAAAATCGAATATAATATCCAAAGTTCAGATTATCTAAAATATTGGATCAGATAATCGAGTAACCAATCCATTTTTTTTTCATTATTTATCTTTCCTTGTGTAACCAAGTTTTAGCTAAGGCTATGAAGAGGATAGGATAGGTGGTGCATAGTGACGCAAAGAGGATGTGTGGTGCATTCACTAGTGGAAAAAAAGCCCATCTGATGCGTTTTTGGTCCGCATCAGATGGGCTCGCAACAAACCCCAAATATTTACTGGTTCGATCCAAAACCAGATCAGTAAATTATTTAGTGATGCGATTTTAAGCTAAAACCGCATCAGTTAATCGCATTAACTGATGCGGTTTTAGCTTAAAACCACATCAGGTTGTTCAAAAATTTATGTCAAAAAAAAGTACAGACCTACATCCTGCAAGTCTGCACTCTACCTCGAACGAAAATGTAGAACATATATTTGACATCTTGTGTACCATAAAGGTATATATATATATATATATATATATATATATATATATATATATATACACACACATTGAAATCGGCTCTCGAAAATCGGAATGACTTAGGTCGATATTGTTATAACTTATACGTTATAAACTTATAACATGTGATAAACTTATAAACTCATTAATGAAAACATCGTAATTCGTAATTATAAAAATTGTTCGACTTTCATCGTTCATGGAACAACTCAACAAGTAACAATGATCAACGTTAATCACTTAATTAAATATGTCATATTAAGATGATACATAATCATGCACTATATCAGTAGAGGATGAACATGAAACATTGAAACAATGAAAGTAGATCATAGTTAATACGAAATTATCATGTCACTTTATCAGTAGAGGATGAAACATTGATCGAATTTTCTTAAGTAAGGTTCACATAAATCAAATGATCATAAGATTGATTGTCTTCGACATTAATCAAAACCATCAAATGATCATAAGATTGATCATCGATGTTATTACACGGTTTTAACAATAGTCGAAGCATCATTAGAAATCTAGAATAGATTGATCGACTTTCATCGTTGATGTTTCAGTTGTGGATCCTAAAAGATACTAACTAGTAACTACTAAGATAGTAAGTATAGTAAAATAGTAATATTAATATAGGACTTAGGAATCCGTCTCAATGACTTGTTAAGTTGCTATACGTAGCGTCGAATCGGTATTACGGTAATTACGGCATTACGGTATTACAACTTTGGCTTAACAGTTTCACATCATTCATAATCATTTTTACATGAATCATCTTGTTTAAAAATAAAAATACTAATTAAACTTCTAAAGTTTATAATTTTTATTAATTTATAATATTACTAATTACTAAACAAATTTACAAGTCAATACTAGAAGTCTAGATTAGTTGTCTTACTTGTCTAGATACTAAAATGTAGAATTATAAATTTAAAAATTAGAAAAAAGAATACTTAAACTTGTCTTAACCTTAACCAATTGATTTGAGAAAGAGTAAATCCAACCATTGAGATTTTGAAATCCATGTGCTTGGTCACTCTTGATGTTCATTGGTCAAAAAAATATGTCAAGAATCATGGTTTGAGACCATTGATTAGCCAATATTAAATCTGAGCACTTCATTTCTTTAATCTTTAAAATCAAAAATCAACGGTTCGTATTAGACCTAAAATGTAACCCTAAATCTCCTCCTTAGTCACTACTATATAAACCTTTTTTTAACCCCCCCCCTCATTTCTTCGCCTCTTTCTTATTTTACTCTCCTTTCATTCTCTCTCATTCCCTCTCATTCTCTCTGATTCTCTCCTATCCAAACCCTAAAAATTCTCTCATTTTTTTCGATCAATTTCTCTTACTCTCTCTCATTTTCTCTATGAACTTCCAACTTCTCACTCTCTATCTTATTTATCTCATTTCTTCGCCTCTTTCAGATTTCTCTTAATTACGGGTTGTGTTAGAAATTGCTAAAGTTGAAGTTTGTGGTGATTGGTGAAGAACTAAAGATTTGAGGAAAAAGGCGTTGATCCGAGGAAAAAAAAGAAGCGTTGATCTTGGGGAAAAAAAGAAGCAAAAAAGCCTAAATTAAATATTGAAAAATACTATGTCACAACAATCAGGTAAGTGTTCTACACTTCTAGTTTTCGTTTCTTTTTTTTAGAACTAGGTAGATCTGCTTGCATGTGAACGTGGGATTATGTGCTGGTCTAGTTTGCAGATCTGCTGGAATATCATGTATTTTTTCACGGTTTTTTTGTCATATGTGATTGCGAGATCTGGAATTTTTTAGAGTTTATGATTTTAATTTATGTTTATAAGTTTATTTTTAGATCTGAAGACTGAAATTAAGTCAATTATGTATTGACACTTGATTGTACTGTGTTCGTTTTTTTTTTACATTGTGACTTGTATATAATTAGTTTTTGATTTTTTGTTATGTATATTGAAATTCTTAATTTTTTTTATTTAGGTTCATAGTTCTTTTTGCTGTTTGTTTTCATGTTTGTGATTTGTGTTTAACTATTTAATAGTTTAAGTATTAGGTTTGTCGTTTTTATTAGGGTTTGTGTTTCTAGGTTCATGTTTTCTGGGTTTGTGTTTTTGGTTTATGTTGTGGGTTTGTGTTTAGGGTTTGTATTTCTGGGTTTGTGTTTAGGGTTTGGATTTGTTTTGTTTAGGGTTCGTGTTTATGGGTTTGGGTTCCGGGTTTGTTTTTTGGGTTAGTTTTTTTTGGGTTTGTGTTTTGGGTTTGGGTTTTGGGTTTATGTTTTGGGTTTGTGTTTTGGGTTTGTGTTTAGGTTTTGTGTTTAGAGTTTGTGTTTATGGATTTGTGTTTCCGTGTTCGTGTTTTGGGTTTGTGTTTAGTGTTGGGGATTAAACCCTAAACTCTAACCCTAAACCTAACGGCCTAACCCTAAACCTAACCTTGACACTAAACATGACCTTGACCCTAAACATGACCTTAACCCTTACCTTGTCCTAACCCTAACGGCCTAACCCTAAACCTAACCTTGACCCTAAACATGACCTTGACCCTTACCTTGCCCTAACCCTAGATGCCTAGACTATGGCTTGTTTAAACTGTAAATGTTTTTAATTTATTTTTTAGTTCATCAATTGACACTAGGCTCCATTATTTGGGTCCAACTTCCTTTCTATTGAGCAGGAAACCATTTCTCCCCAAACCCATGACCCTGTCCTATTTGAGAGGCATACGACCAAGGTTTGACAGCACTTTACCTTGTTTGAAACGGAAGATGGTAAGATATTTTCTACATGTAAGCGTTGTAATGCTAAGACCTATTGTACTGAGGGAACACAAGGTACTAATAACCAAAATAAACATTTAGAGAACTGTGAAGCTTACTTAAAAGTAAAAGTTGTTCAACCTGGGAGGCATTATGATCAAAAAACTTTATGTCGTATGTTTGTTAAAGCTATTATGTGTCATGGATATCCATTGATGATGGTTGAGTATTCTAAGCATCGGGAATTGCTTTCTTACTTGAATCATAATGTGAAGCATATTTCTAGAAATACTATGCTTAAGCATTGCAGTAATCAGTTTGCTGCTCTGAAAACTCAATTAAAGATAACTATAGGTAATTTAGAAGGAAAAATGTGTTGTACTTGTGATTTGTAGTCTTCACTTAATAATATTAGTTTTACTAATTTGATTATTCTCTATGTTGTTAACTCTTGGGTGTTGTGTTCTAAAATTCTTGTTTTTAATTTAGAGATTTTCCAGGGTCCCACACTGGTAAGGAGTTGGGTAAGTTTACTTACTCTTGATTTGTTTGATAAGTGGAATATTACAGATAAAGTGTTTTCTTTGACTTGTGATAATGCTACTGCCAATGATGTTATGATTCAAGATATGGTAGGGACTTGATGAATAGAACTAATTTATTGCCTTGTTCTGGTAAGTTTTTTCATATTAGATGTTCTGCCCATATATTGAATCTGATTGTCCAAGATGGTTTTAAGTTTGTGGATAAAACTGTTTTGAAGTTGCAACAAGTTGTTTCATATGTTTCTTATTCAAACACTAGGAAAGAGAGGTTTGATGATTGTGTTAAGTATGTGAATACTGGTTTTTCTAGTTCATTGATTGGTGATGTTCGTATTCGTTGGAATTCTACTTTTTTTTAATGCTCCGTAGGTGTTTGGAAGCTAGGGGGCTGTAGATAGGTACTGTTTACTTAAGCATGGTTTAGATGTTTCTCTAACTGATTCTGAATGGAACTGTCCAAAATGTTTGTGATTTTCTTGAACCTTTTTATGATATCACTTGTCTTTTTTCTAGTTCTAATTACCCCACTGCCAACCTATATGTTGAGAATATTGTTTTGATTGAAAGTCTTTTGTTTTATGCTAAAGAAAATCCAACCGATTCTATTCGTCTTATGGCTACTCCTATGTATGCAAAATTTAACAAGTATTGGGATAATTATTCTTTGATTCTTACTATTGCTATCATGCTTGATCCCCATTACAAAAAAAATTTAACAAAGTATCGCAGAATTTTAACAAAGTATCGCAAGCGTTTGTTGCCAAAAAATGTTGAGGCTCTTGTGACTTGCCAAAATTGGATCATTAGTTATTCTAAGATTGAGGATGAGGTGTCTCTTGAAGTTGTTAAAGATACCGAGCCTACTGATATTGATTATAATTCAATTCCTTAAATTGTGCTGTTGTTGTTTGATGGTTGTTGTTTGATGGTTTTTGTTTTGCCTATTGAAAATGGTTGATGGCCGTGTTCTAGGTTTGTGTTGTGTTCCGAGTTTGTGTTTGTTATTTCTGTTACTGTTTGTTTCTGGGTTTCTGTATGTTTCTGGGTTGGTTTTGTTCTGGGGTTTGTTTGTGTTTGGGGTTTGTATAAATACATTAAACAAAAACCATCAAACAACAACAACATCACAGTTTGAGGAATTGAATCATAATCAATATCAGTAGGCTCGGTATCTTTAACAACTTCAAGAGACTCTTCATCCTCAATCTTAGAATAACTAAAGATCCAATTTTGGCAAGTCACAAGAGCCTTACCATTTTTGGGAAACAAACGCATGCGATACTTTGTTAAAATTATGCCCCCATACTAAATGAAGACTCGGAAGCCATATATGTAACGGGGGTAGCCAACACATCTCTAGCCATCTGAGACAAAATAGGATAAACGCCCACATGGATTTTCCAATAGGCCAAAACATCAAAGTGGTCATCTTGGGTCAGCAGGAGCATGAGGGGCCTTGAAATATGATTCCATATCATTTTCAGTACCCCTACTAGCAGCAATATTGGCACCAAAAACTCTAAAAAACAACAAATAAAATAGTATCACTAAACTAAATATTACACATAATAGCCAACCTTTTCAAGGCTGACCTTCTTAAACAGACGGGCAATAAACCTTGCAAAACTTGGAGTGGAAGAATTAGAGCCGATAGTCATAGAAGATGTAGTGGAACATGGTTGGAGTTGTAAGTGAGAATAAGCACTAGCATAATGCATATATAACTCAGTAAAGGCATCAACAACCTCTTTAACCTTACGAACAAAGTCTTTTTTGTAACGGGGATCAAGCATGATAGCAATAGTAAGAATCAAAGAATAATTATCCCAATACTTGTTAAATTTTGCATACATAGGAGTAGCCATAAGATGAATAGAATCGGTTGGATTTTCTTTAGCATAAAACAGAAGACTTTCAATCAAAACAATATTCTCAACATATAGGTTGGCAGTGGGGTAATTAGAACTAGAAAAAAGATAAGTGATATCATAAAAAGGTTCAAGAAAATCACGAACATTTGGACAGTTTCCATTCAGAATCCGTTAGAGAAACATCTAAACCATGCTTAAGTAAACAGTACCTATCTACAGCCCCCTAGCTTCCAAACACCTACGGAGCATTAAAAAAAAGTAGAATTCCAACGAATACGAACATCACCAATCAATGAACCAAAAACCAGTATTCACATACTTAACACAATCATCAAACCTCTCTTTCCTAGTGTTTGAATAAGAAACATATGAAACAACTTGTTGCAACTTCAAAACAGTTTTATCCACAAACTTAAAACCATCTTGGACAATCAGATTCAATATATGGGCAAAACATCTAATATGAAAAAACTTACCAGAACAAGGCAATAAATTAGTTCTATTCATCAAGTCCCTACCATATCTTGAATCATAACATCATTGGCAGTAACATTATCACAAGTCAAAGAAAACACTTTATCTCTAATATTCCACTTATCAAACAAATCAAGAGTAAGTAAACTTACCCAACTCCTTACCAGTGTGGAACCCTGGAAGATCTCTAAACACAAGAATTTTAGAACGCAACACCCAAGAGTTATCAACATAATGAGCAGTCAAAACATTAAAACAAATATTATTAAGTGAAGACCACAAATCACAAGTACAACACACTTTTCCTTCTAAATTACCTATAGTTATCATTAATTGAGGTTTAAGAGCAGCAAACTGATTAATGCAATGCTTAAGCATAGTATTCCTAGAAATATGCTTCACATTATGATTCAAGTAAGAAAGCAATTCCCTATGCTTAGAATGCTCAACCATCAACATTGGATATCCATGACACATAATAGCTTCTGCAAACATACGACATAAATTTTTTTGATCATAATGCCCCCAGATGGAGCAACTTTTACACTTCTCTAAATGTTTATTTTGGTTATTATTACCTTGTGTTCCCTCAGCACGATAGGTCTTAGCATTATAATGCTTACATGTAGAAAATATTTTACCATCTCCGTTTTAAACAAGGTAAAGTGCTGCCAAACCTTGTTCGTACGCCTCCCAAACAGGACAAGATCATGGGTTTGGGGATCCTCCTCAACAGAAAGGAAACTGGACCCAAATAATGAAGTCCAGTGTCAATTGATGAACTAAAAAATAAATTAAACACATTTACAGTTTAAACAAGTTGCAGAGTCTAGGCACCTAGGGTTAGGGTTAGGGCAAGGTAAGAGTCAAGGTCATGTTTAGGGTCAAGGTCATGTTTAGGGTTAGGCCGTTAGGGTTAGGGTTAGTGCAAGGTAAAGGTTAAGGTCATGTTTAAGGTTAAGGTCGTGTTTAGGGTTGGGCTGTTAGGGTTTAGGGTTAACCCCCAACACTAACCCTTAAACACAAAACCTAGAAACATAAAACCAAAATACGAACCTGAAAACACAAACCCAGAAACACAAACCCAGAAACACAAATGATAAACACAAACCCCAAAACGCGAACCCGAAACACAAAACCATAAAACAAACGCAGAAAACAAAACCTAGAAAACAAACCCAGTAAACCCAAGCCCAGAAATACAAACCCAAACCCTTAACACAAACCCAGAAACACAAACCCAAAACATAAACTCAAAACACAAACCCAATAAACACAAACCCAAAAAACAAACATTGAAAACATGATCCTAGAAACACAAACCCTAAACAAAACAAACCCTAACAAAAACGACAAACCTAGATACTTAAACTGTTAAGCAGTTCAACACAAATCACAAACATGTAAACAAAGAGCAAAATGAACTATGAACCTAAATAAAAAAAATTAAGAATTTAATATACATGACAAAAAAATCAAAAACTAATATAATACATTATAATTATATACAAGTCACAAGATAATAAAAACAAACATCAACACATAATTGATTTAATTTCAGTCTTCAGATCGAAAAATAAACTTATAAACATATTTTAAAATCAAAAACTCTAAAAAATTCCAGATCTCAAAATCACATATGGCAAAAAAAAACCATGAAAAAAATACATGATATTCCAGCAGATCTGCAAACTGGACTAGCACATAATCCCACATTCACATGCAAGCAGATCTACCTAATTTTGAAAAAAAGAAACGAAAACTAGAAGTGTAGAACACTTGCCTGGTTGTTGTGACATTGTGTTTTTAAATATTTAATTAAGGCTTTTTTGCTTCTTTTTTTATTCTTTTTTCCCCAAGATCGACGTTTCTTTTTTCCCTCAGATCAACGCCTTTTTCGTCAGATCTTCAGTTTTTCACCAATCACCACAAACCTCAACTTTAGCAATTTCTAACACAACCCGTAATTAAGAGAAATCAGAAAGAGGCGAAGAAATGAGATAATTAAGATAGAGAGTGAGAAGTTGGAAGTTCATAGAGAAAATGAGAGAGACTTAGAGAGATTGATCGAAAAATGAGAGAACTTTTATGGTTTTTTTAGGGTTTGGATGGGAGAGAATGAAAGGGAATAAGAGAGAATGAGAGGAGAGTAAACTCAGAAAGAGGCGAAGAAAAGGGGGGGGGGGTAAAAAAGGTTTATATAGCCGGGACTATGAAGGAGTTTTAGGGTTACATTTTAGGTCTAAAATGAACGGTTGGATTTTGAGATTGAATCATTGAATAACTGAGATTTTAGTGAGTTAATTTTAAATTTCTGATTTTAGAGATTAAAGAAATGAAGGGCTCGAATTTAATATTGGCTAATAAATGGTTTCAAACCATGATCCTTGACATATTTTTTGACCAATGAACATCAAGAGTGAGCAAGCACATGGATTTCAAAATCTTAATGGTTGGATGTATTCTTTCTCAAATTAAATGGTTAAGGTTAAGACAAGTTTAAGTATTCTTTTTTCTAATTTTCAAATTTATAATTCTACATTTAGAATCTAGACAAGTAAGACAACTAATCTAGACTCCTAGTATTGATTTGTGAATTTGTTTAATAATTAGTAATATAATAAATTAATAAAAATTATAAACTTTAGAAGTTTCATTAGTATTTTTAATTTTAAACAAGATGATTCATGTAAAAATGATTATGAATGATGTGAAACTGTTAAGCCAAAATTGTAATAGCGTAATGCCGTAATTACCGTAATACTGATACGACGATACGTATAGCAACTTAGCAAGTCATTGACATGGATAATCAAATAGACGGATTTCTAAGTCCTATACTATTATTACTATCTTAGTAATTACTAGTTAGCATCTTAGTATCTTTTAAGTTCCACAATTGAAACATCAACAATGAAAGTCGTTCAATCTATTCTGAATTTCTAATGATGCTTCGATTATTGTTAAAACCGTGTAATAACATCGATGATCAATCTTATGATCATTTGATGGTTTTGATTAATGTCGAAGACAATCAATCTTATGATCATTTGATTTATGTGAACCTTAACTTAACAAAATTCGATCAATGTTCCATCCTCTACTGATAAAGTGACATGATAATTTCGTATTAACTATGATCTACTTTCATAGTTTCAATGTTTCATGTTCATCCTCTACTCATATAGTGGATGATTATGTACCATCTTAATATCACATATTTAATTAAGTGATTAACGTTGATCATTGTTACTTGTTAAGTTGTTCCATGAGCGATGAAAGTCGAACAATTTTATAATTACGAATTACGATGTCTTCATTAATGATTTAATGTCAACCTAATTCTTTAATTCTAACTTTTTTTGTTGCTATATAGTGACTCATTCAGACTTGGGAGTAAGTAAGTCACTAACTAACAAAATGTTTAAGTTTAATAGTCTATTGACTCTAACACTCTAAGTTTGTAATTAATAATTAGTGTGGACTATGGAGTATGGACTTATGCCTTAACGGCTTAAGTGCTTAACCCTTATGCTTGTTAGTTGTTACTTGAATATTTATGCAATCAAGAATGAGAATAAGTGAATAACCCGATAGGCAATATCCAATGCCCAATGATGAATGGCCCAATAATATAACTATATAAATTATAAGTCTTAGTTTAATAACTTTTCAAATTAGTAATATAAGTATCAAGCTATTAATGATTCAATGTATTATTACAAAATTCACAATACCAAGTAAGTGTTGGCCCAGTGGTGATAGGGACTGACTTTGATAGGACGGACCCGTGTTCGAATCCCCGCAACACCCTTGGGAGAGGAACGAAACCTAACCACCCCGAACTTGACCTCGATCCGGATGTAGCTCGAAGGGTGAACCGGGTGCAAACACCAAAAAAAAGAAATCCCAATGACTCAATCACAATTCAAAATATTAGTATAGTATATCACTATATCACAATATCACATGTTATAAGTTTATAACGTATAAGTTATAACAATCTCGACCCAAGTCATTTCGATTTCTGAGAGCCGATTTCTTCCGACCCAAGTCATTCCGAAAACCGATTTATTCCGACGCAATTCATTCTGATATCGATTTCTTCCAACCCAAGTAATTTCGAAAATCGATTTATTCCGACCCAAGTTATTCCGATATCGATTTCTTCCAACCCAAGTAATTTCGAAAGTCGATTTCTTCCGACCCAAGTCATTCATAAAGCCGATTTCTTCCGACCTAAGTCATTTCGAAAGCCGATTTCTTCTGACCCAAGTCATTCCGAAAGCCGATTTCTTCCGACCTAAGTCATTCCGAAAGCCGATTTCTTCCGATCCAAGTCATTTCGAAAGCCGATTTCTTTCGACCCAAGTCATTTTGAAAGTCGATTTGGGCTGACTTCACCTTATTCCATTCCCACCCTAATTCACCCAACCTAGATACTGGTCGATCCAGTCTCAGTCGACCCACTTCTAGAGCCCATCACCCAGTTGAACCCGATCCAAGTTCACCTGACCCACCCAGTTTCGACCCATGACACTCTCATCCAGATTATTCCGACCCAAAATCATTCTGATCCAGGTTGGGTCAACCTAAACCAGTGACCTAGATTGACACCTCGAATAAATTAGCAAAAACGTTGTGAAATGAGCAAAAACTTCATATATATATATATATATATATATATATATATATATATATATATATATATATATATATATATATATATATATATATATATATATATATGATATTTAGATTTAGATTGTCTATAATTAATAATAATACAAACTATACAAAAGTTTGTTGATAAGGAGGTTATGAACTTTAATTCATTTCTTAATCTTATGTATTACTTATAGAGTTGTAGTTTACAATTTGATTCAATTTAGATAATTGTCAAATGAATGACAACTTTAAAGAAGAGAAGGAAAAAAAAAACGAAATTATAATAAGTTCCTATTTTGTCTTAGTTTATCCCAATTTTTTTAGATCTATTTCGATTTAAGACCTAAGTTTGACTCTTTTGATTTTTAGTCCTCAATTAAAACATTCTAGTCTTCTATTGTAATCGACCCGATTCGATCATGTCTTAGACAATTGAACATCTTTAATTTAATCCATATCATGTATTTGGATTGTCTTCCATTTGAAGATCCATAAATGAGTGAGATTAACTTTTTGAATGCCAAAACGCTTTATGATTTGGAATAGGCTCCAAACCAAAAATGACTCTGAAAGCTCACACATTTGATTAGTTAAAACGACATATATACACAGTTTGCAAAGCCCGTATATTTATATAACAAACCGTATCAAATTTTATTTTGAGCCCCAAGCACCATATTGATTTAGACTAACTAATTAGGATTTTAAGATATAATTAAAAGATTAACACTGTTAATTAAGTTATTTTTGTGATCATTATGGCAAGTTGGCAACTCTTTCTTTCAGATTGTGAAAAAGTACAAGTTAGGTTTTCCCAGCTTAGGTAATGCCTCATTTAATCTACGTTTTTTGATCGAGTAATGAATTTAGGAATTAGAGGTACATGCTCTGATCATTGAAAATATTTACAAGATGACCAACATTAGCTATGTTCTAACTTGTATGTTAAGTTGGAAATATTTACACGTAGTGGCAAGGCATTATGGAGCATAGGCCAAATAAAGATTTTTGAGTTTCAATGGAGCTTCCAATTCATAGATCCATTTAGAAGGCCACTGAGAAGCAGGCAAGGTTGGTAAACCATGGACCAACCAATTCTCTAACTCAATAGACAATAGAGAAGTGTTCGTTACAAGTAAAAAAAAACCCAAAAGGCCAAAACCAGTGAATGACAATAATGGGACAAATGTTTAGTCCAATGCCAAATTCAGATTATGACCCATATTAGCAAGCTATCTTATTAAATTATGGATCCTGCGATTATACGATTCTACGATCCTACGATTTGACGTGAATCACACCCGAGTGAAACCGACTGTTAAATCGTTCAGGATCAGTCATAAGACCAGTGGACCACGATCATCACCGCAGTAGTCAGCTTTGGCTGCTGAATTATATTTGCTGGTTCCTCCAATAAATTATCTTATCTACTATTATTCAGCCAATTAGTTTCTATGTATACATAACTCCTACTTAATCCATTTCCTCATCATCAAACTAAGTTAAACAATCTTCTTTACTCCCCTAATAATCAAAAAACAATATGATCTCTGCCACTGATTCCTATAACCGAACAGCAGAACTGAAGTCTTTTGATGAATCAAAAGCCGGTGTCAAGGGCTTAGTTGATGCTGGTCTATCAACAATTCCCCGTATGTTCATCCATCCTACTGATCCATCCTCGTCTCCTCCCAAACACGATGTTAGTATCCCGATCATCGACCTTACAGGAATGACAAATGACCCTGTTCTCCGGAAAGTTATCGTCGAAAGGATTCGAGAGGCGTCAGAGACATGGGGGTTCTTCCAAGTGGTAAATCATAGCATTCCAATCATGGTTTTAGAAGAGATGTTGGAGGGTGTAAAGAGATTTTATGAGCAAGATGTTGAGGTTAAGAAAGGATACTATACAAGAGATGTGGCTAAGAAGGTGGTTTATAATAGTAATTATGATTTGTATACTGGACCAGCTGCTAATTGGAGGGACACCTTCTATTGTTTTATGGCTCCTCAACCTCCAAGTCCTCAAGATTTACCCAACACTTGCAGGTTAGTCTTTATGTCTACTATCTCAATTTTTTTTTTCTGTCTGTTCTTTTCCTTGGGGGTATGAGTCTAAAGATCTTATGTGATCATAATCTCAAATTTTGAGTCACCTCATCAGTACACTAATAACTTTGAATAACAGCTCGAGATCATTACTTAAATGCTATCCTAAAAAGATGTTTAGACGATGGTACTAACAACTCACGAAATATTTTATCCAAGTAACATGGATTAAGGTTATCTACTTAAACCCAGTTGAGGAAAAAATTTCACACTTCTTGCTTGTATGAATTTTAGGAGTCAAGTCGTTTGAGAACCAAGCAAGCGGCTAGGATCTACAGGCTGAAAATTTTACCTTTTTTTTTTTTTGAGAGGAAAACACGAGGTGAACTATATTAATCAGAGGACAAGTTGTCCATAAGTACATACGGAGACACCTCTACTGGACAATGACAATCCCAGCGTTGTTCAACACCAAACGGAACAAGTTGAGCTAGGTGGTGGGCAACAGCATTCCCATCCCTAAGCACATGCGACCAAATAACAGAAACAAAATCCCTACATAAAAAGATGGCATCCTCTAACACAGCATCTAAATCAGAAAAATAAATGGCACCTCTAGATAACCTATTAACAATAGTCAAGCAATCAGTCTCAAATATCACATCATGGAAGCCATAGTTTTGAGCCAACTTGATAGCAAAACACAAAGCTTTCCCTTCCGCCACTTCAATGGGCCACCAAGCTCGGACCCTACGTGTGGCCGCAAAGAGCACCAGTCCCTCAGAATTTCGGGCCACCACGCCCAGTCCCACCCATCCCTCCTCACTAACTGACGCGTCACAATTCACCTTTATAACACCAGTAGGGGGCGCTATCCATCTGCGAGCGTGAATAGGGGCAGTAGAAGTTGTGCCGCCATAGATCCGCTGAGCATACCTGCCGTAATCCTTCGCAGAACTTAGCGCATAAGATACAACTAAGTTATTTGGCCTGCACCAGCCTTCAAAAACCTGCTTATTCCTGCGCTGCCACACATAGTAGGCAATGTAGCAAAAATCAATGAGCTGGTGGTCATCAACATCCTCCCAGGCAGCCCACAAATCCAGCCAATCCACCCCCTCCTCTCGCGGCAAAATACCGTGCAAACCCGACAAATCCCACACCTCCGAAACCCGTGGGCAGGTTAGAAGAGCATGCCTAATTGTCTCGGGGCCTTCATTGCATAATGGGAATGTATCATCGTCAACAATGTGCCGGTGTTTGAGCACAGCACGCACAGGCAACGTAGATGAAAGAATACGCCAGAAAAAATGTCTAACTTTCGGTGAGACTTGCAAACCCCACAACTTCACCCATACTTGATAAAACAAGTCCAGATTGCCAGATTTACCAACCATATAAGCAGTTTTAACAGAGTATACTCCATTCTTAGTAAAGGCCCATGCCACACGATCGTCAGGAAGTCGCTCACTCAAAGGAATGGCTAAAAGAGCTTGTGCGTCTTGTTCATTAAAATTCTCATTCACTACATTAGTATCCCAATCCATACTCCCAAAATCAATCAAATCACAAACAAAGTTAAGACCGTCCACCTTCGCAGTAGAGATGAAGCGGCTATCGCCATTTAGCACCCAAGGATCATCCCAAATATTAATGTTAACCCCTTTCCCCACCCGCCAAAGCACACCCTCCCTAACAAGAGCCTTAGACCCCCAAATACTTCGCCATGAATAGCTTCCCATAAGTCCCAGAGAGGACTCCAGAAAGGTACACTTTGGGTAATATTTAGCTTTCATCACTTGACTAAGCAAAGAAGTCTCACATTGGAGCAATCTCCAGGCTTGTCGCCCAAGAAGAGCCTCATTAAAAACAGAAAGGTCACGAAAACCCATACCTCCAAGACATTTCGGATTGCACATAGAACTCCAACTCTTCCAATGCATTGATCGCTGGGCCCCCTTCCTACCCCACCAAAATCGAGCCATAGCAGAATGGATTGAATTAACAATAGCCACCGGAAATCTGTATACTCCCATCACATAAGTTGGGATAGCTTGAATCACTGAGAAGAGTTTCTTTGCCAGCTCGGGAAAGGAGCTTCTCTTTCCAACCTTGTAATTTCTTCCATACCCTATCCATGATGCCTGAAAAAAGATGTTGCTTAGAATGACCTGCTAGTGTCGGGATTCCCAAGTATTTGGAGTGCCTATCCACCTGTCTCATAGCCAAGAAACTAATCAAGTCATCTTTCTGTATAGAACTAACACCTCTGCTGAACGAAACTTCCGATTTATCAATATTTATTTTCTGACCAGATGCTGCTTCATATTTGTTGAGAATATCAACTGTAACAGAGCATTCCTGTCGACAAGCTCGAGCAAAGAGTAAACTATCATCAGAAAAGAGAAGATGGGAAATTTCTGGGTCACTCCGACTAGCTTTCATGCCATGAATCAACTTGCCCGCAGTAGCTTTCCTAACCATGGCCGAAAAAGCATCTGCAACAAGAATGAACAAGTATGGAGATATAGGATCACCCTGCCTGAGACCTCTAGTGGGAATCACAGAGCCACAAACATCACCGTTAATCACAAAAGAATATCGGACCGAGGACACACAATCCATAATACATCGAACCCAAGTTCCTGCAAACCCCATTTTCTGCATTAATCTCCGAAGGAAGCTCCACTCCACTCTATCATATGCTTTGCTCATATCGAGTTTCATTGCAACAAAACCCTTACTCCCTCGACATCTATACTTCATTGAATGAAATAATTCTAAAGTAATAATGGCATTATCAGTAATGAGCCTACCAGGAACAAAAGCACTCTGATTTTCAGTCACAACACCCGGTAATATCATTTTAAGCCTATTAGCTAAGACTTTGGTAACAAGCTTAAAGATAACATTACACAGACTAATAGGGCGAAATTCAGAAACAAGAGTAGGAGAGTGAACTTTCGGAATGAGAGCAATGTTAGTATAATTCAGGGCATCTGGGGGTTGAGTACCGTGAATAATACCTGAAACAGCAGAAGTCACATCATCACCAACAATGTGCCAGAAACGCTGGTAAAAAACAGCATGCATCCCATCAGGGCCCGGGGCCTTGCTTGGGTGCATTTGGCGGAGAGCCTCCCACACTTCCTCCTTACTACATTGTCTGCACAACTGCACATTCATATCCTCTGTAATGACCGAATCTACAGCATCCAGCACCGCATTAATATTCTCCTCCGAAGGGGAGCTCGATGTAAAAAGCTCCTGGTAATAGGACATCACCACATTTTCAATGTCCACCTCATCCTCCCTCCACACACCCCTCTCATCAAAAAGGCCATGAATGTAGTTCCTACGCCTCCTTTGGCTCGCTTTATGGTGGAAGTACTTGGTGTTTTTGTCACCATCTTTAATCTCAGAAATGCGCGATCGCAAATACCAAAAGGCTTCCTATTTTTCAAGTAAAGCATCGAGCTTCCCTTGGCACTCTAACATAGGCCCACGGTTAGCTTCACATGTGGATAGCTGCAAGCTTTTTACCCTTTCTTCCATATCACAGATTTTTTTACCCAAGTTATCAAGCGAATCCTTACTCCAAACCGAAAGCTCACGAGCCACCCCCTCAATCCGAGACTCCACAAACGAACCCGAAGAGCTCTCCCACGCAGACTGTACCACCTGTTCACAAGCCTCATCAAGTAACCATGCCGTTTTAAAACGAAACCGCTTCTTTTTCCTTTTCTTACGCCGCCGATTATTACCAATGAGCTGGACCATGATTGGGGTATGGTCAGATTTGTATCTCACCATATGCTCGACATGAGAATGAGGGAACAGCTCGACCCAGCTAGAAGATGCCACAAACCTGTCACGCCTCTTCCTAATGCGAGTAGTAGGATTGTTGCCCCTTTCCCAAGTAAACCATTCACCAGTAAAACCCAAATCTCGTAATTGAAGGTCCTCCAACGTGTCCCGAAACTCATGCATTGCCCTCCGATCCACCACGCTACTCCCTTCCACCTCAGCCATGCTTAACACCTCATTAAAATCTCCCCCGAAAACAATTGGACCATCATAATCACCTAAAGTTCTCATCAGCTCCCACGTTTTAAATTTTTGTCCCGAATCCGGCCACCCATAAATGCCTACAAAACGCCACTTGACCCCATTATCACCAGTAATGTCCCCACAAATGTGATGATTTGAGAACGAAACTAAATCAAAAACCAAAGCAGAAGACTTCCAATAAACACACAGCCCACCCGATCTCCCAATACTATCAACTCCAAAAGAACTATCAAATCCCAAGCGAGATTTTAAATTTTCAGCCACAACACTTTGTATCATCGTTTCGGAAACAAAAACAAGGCTCAGCTTCGAAACCATGCTCCATCTCCGGAGCCTACGAACTGACCAGGGGTTGCCCAGGCCCCTGCAGTTCCAACACAAAAGATTCATAATGCCGGGCGGGGTTGGGTCTCACCAACCTCCGCCTCGACAGTATCCATAGAACTGCCACTCAAAATAGAAAAATCAAATTTCGTCTTTTTTTGTCCCATAGTTAAGTCCACAGTATCATCTACTAACATATCATCAGTTTGCTTACGTTTCAGTCCCGAGTTCATATTTATGTCAACATTCAAACAGCACTCCTCCACCAAGTTTGGGACTTTTTGTACAGCAGGTTTTTTTCGCGACAAATTTTTTGTTTTAGTAGACTTTGACTTTCTTGGGGAAGAACATCCTGATTTAAAAATTAAAGGGGGAGTAGTACTAACATTATTCAAAGTGTGTGGGGAACAAACCTCTGCAATAGGAAGTACTCCACGATTTAATATTGGATCCAAATCATGAGCTGCCAATGAAGTGGTCCCATCATCATTACTTCCCACAAGTGGGTCAGCCACCCCTTTCTTATTTAAAGCCGAAGCAGGAGAGAAATGAAGAGCCTTTGCACAACATTTCAACTTTTTTGCCTCCTCCTCCATTTTCAAACGTCCCCGACGTGGGGAGGCTCGAAGCCAAGAGCCCCATAGCCTTTCCTCATCTTTGTCGTCTTCACCAACATTGAGGCAGTCCCGCTCAATGTGCCCCAGAACCCCACAACAATAGCAAAAATTTGGGAGGCGTTCATACTTCACTTCAACAACTACAGTAGAACCATCCCGTTGTCTAACCTGTTGAAGACGACGCAGTGGTTTCGTGACATCAACAAGTATTTTCAACCGCGCCGATTTATCCCACACAACACCATCGGAATCAACTTCAAGGACCGTACCAAGACCACCGCCGATGGCCCTAATACACTTCTCGGAACGACTGTTCATAGGGAGGTTATAAAGCCGGGCCTAAAAAGGGCTTTGGTTGAGGGCAATACTCGAGGGTTGAGCATTCCCTTCAATCTCATTCAATATCACCAAGTTTTGATCAAAGGTCCATGGCCTCCCCGCCATAACCTTCATCTTATCTCTTGGATTTACAAACTGGACAACAAAAAGACCGTTTTCAATCGGTCGAAAAAGTGCGTTCGTGGAGATTGTCCATATTTGGTTCAAAGTTCTTTTCATAGCGTCAAAATTATACGATCACACTGTCAGGACCTTGCCCACCAAAGAGGCTAAGATCTGGATCTTCTGTGATTTCCGGACCGTCATCTAGGGCAACAATATTAGCATCATCCTCCGTAAGTTTTAGGTTAGCACATCTGGTGACAATTTCGTCAGCCATAATCGACTGACAAACAATCCCAAGAAGGATTGAAGGCTCGAGGAACGAGACCAAGAGGTGGAAAAACCAGAACTTTTCAACTCAAACCCTAGAATTCTAGAGAAATTTTACCTAAATGGCTCTCAAATGAGGCAATTTAATCATGATATTTAACCTATATTTTGGGTTGAAGCAAAATTTACTCTAGACTAACTTTTACTCCTAGACGCTGATGAATGTTTCAAAAACTTGTCCATAAAAAAATAAAAATTCAGGTTAACTCATTTCCAAAATTTCACTTGATCATAGCTAGAAGCCTAGAACTGTGCTTTTACCAACAACATGAAGTATGTACTCATGAGTGGTCGAAATTTATCCAAGACTTTCTTCATTGTATTTTATTTTTCAGCACTTTGCACATTTTTAAAAAGCATATATTCGGAAAAAAAAACATGGTCAAATGAGATGTATAATACTGCTTAATATCTAATAACTCAAATCCAATCGCACTTGATAAGTTGCTATGAACTCTTATGCGAAATGATAGGGAGATATTAATGGAGTACACGAAGGAAGTGATGAAGCTGGGGAGAGTACTGATGGAGCTACTATCAGAAGCACTTGGATTGAGCGCAAACCATCTTAACGACATTGATTGTAGTGAGGGGCTAGTAGTTGTAGGCCATTATTATCCAGCTTGTCCACAGCCAGAGTTAACTCTAGGCACATCAAAGCATGCAGATGACGGTTTCTTGACTTTACTATTACAAGATCAAATTGGTGGCCTCCAAATTTTGCATGAAGATAAATGGTTTGATGTTCCCCCTGTACCAGGAGCTCTGGTTGTTAATATAGGTGATCTTTTACAGGTATGTCAAACTCAAACTTCTCCTTTCATAATATCAATTTATCAACTAAGAGTCTGAGATGAGAGCCTATGTAGCACGGTACTTCTTTTAGGTCACGTACTCGTACCCGAACCCGTGCCCGATACGTATCCTCTACGGTACACATACCCATTCCTAAAATTTCAAAATATTGTTGTTTTCCATCCCCGTACCTGAATCAGTACCCGTTCCTGTATCCGTCTCTGTGCAATATAGATGGGAGCTTCTTTTAACATCAAAGTGAAACTTCTCCTTATATTGTCATACTCAAATGAAAGCTTTTTTTGATGTTGAATTTTGCCTGATAATATTTTGTAGTTCAAGTTCACATATTTTGAAAAACAAAATTTAGTTACTATACTCCATATCACGCATGTTATGACTATTGAGGGAAAGTCAACTTGGATAAGATGTATTAGTGCTGATTGCTAATTTGCTATTGTTTTGATAATATGGTTCTCTATTTGCAGTTAATATCAAACGACACATTCAAGAGCGTAGAGCACAGAGTATTAGCAAATAGAATTGGGCCTAGAGTCTCAGTGGCAAGTTTCTTCACTACTAGTTTCCAGGGCACATCTAAAATTTATGGACCTATCAAAGACTTGGTCTCGGAAGATAATCCTCCAAGGTACCGGGAAGTCACGGTGAGTGAATATGTTACCTATGCCCTAGCTAAAGGACTTGATGGTGTGTCTTCCCTGCTGAATTTCAGGCTCTAAATCTTAGACACAAGTATCAATCTATCAGGCCTTGCATTCTAAAGACAAATTAGTGCTACTCACTGGCCGGGCTCAAGCTAGGCCAATATAAACGAGTGGGTTGGGTCACACTTGAGTCGCTAATTAAACTGGCAAGCTCAGGGCAAGACTTGTTCAATGACTTTGTTGGCAAAATCAAGGAACGAAATGAGTATTATAGATAATCATATATTACAAGTAATATTAATTGTTCTGAAATCAACTTAATTTTGTAACCTGTTTGATCAGCATTTGGCGACGTTATTTATATAATTATATATGACAACCTTGCATTTTGTGTTAGTAATTCTATGAAATTTATAAGTTACAACTACCCTTGGTTTTCAGTAGTTGATTCAGATTTCATACTGAAATATATGAGAAGTTGGCTGGAAAACAAATAATTTTTGTTTCCAGAATTGCAACAATTACAGGTGCTGCAAATCTGCAATCTCAAATAACAAAACGGAGGAAAGGACCTATTCTACCCATATATCCTACTAGAGTAAATATTACCTAGTGGAAGAAAGCTCATCAATTTAAATTATTCTTCAATGCTCTATCTCTGCTTCGTAGTAGTATATCATTACTCCAAAATAGAAGGCTAACTATTCAAAGATTTATGTATTCAATAGGAAAGGCAATCTGCAAGTCCACGATTAACTGTTTGTTCGTCACGCAAATTTCGTATGCAAAAACCACAACCAACCATTAATAACAATTAAAAGGAAGAATCGAAAATCATCAAGCATGGCTACATACCTGCACGACTGCAATAGTCTATCAAGATATTATGTACAGAGCCTGATCAGTCCAATGTAATAACATATATAACGGGATTTACTTGTAAGAAGAAAAGGGCAGTTGACATGAGACGGTTATGCAGAAGATACTTCAGCTCCATCATTTAGAGCACAGCAAACAACAGCTTTATGATGACCTTGATATGTTTGTATGACTTCGCCATTTGTCATTGACCACAGCTTTGCACTCGCGTCCGAGGAAGCTAACACAATCAAACAAGGGAGAAATGAATATATCATAGCATCTACGTTCCTAACAAACACGATTTGTTTATAAAAAAATTGCTTTTAAGCCAGTGATCAAACTGGTTTTTCCCCCCCTGGAAAATAATGAAGACAATCTTGCATCTTCGAAATCTCCGCAATAGATTAGCTACAATAAAAGTTAGCCTCATTCACATGGAGACCATACACTAATTACGCAAAGAATCTACCTTGAGGTACGCACTCTCTATGGAGCATTCCCCTCAATAATCCAAATTGACCCAAACTTTTATATCTTTTGGAGGATATGGTAACTAACCTGTAATGAGGTAGGCGCCATCTACAGAAAAAACACAGTCCCATACCCAACGTTCATGCCCTGAAAAGTTTCAAGCACAACCATTGTGGATATACTATAAGAGCGGTAAGGCTAAGCACCCTAAGTTAGGGTCCCTAACACACCATGTGTATTAAGAGTAGTTAATTACCAGATAAAGTTTTCTCCAAGGTGAAATGATTGTCCACATTCCATATCTTCACTGTGTTATCAGAAGATGCAGTTGCCAAGTATCTGAAGAAACAAAAGTAAGCATAATAAAATAATATGAACGACAGTATTTGCTGTAATTTCTATTAGGAAATAAGATCTCTTGAACACATGACACAGGCTACATGGTGACGAAATGAAAAGTTTAGGTAGGTTACGTGGACTCTTAATTTTATCTAAGTAGCCGTATCGGATTCAGGACAGCCTCGCATGGATACATTTGAAAACCCATTTTGGACAGGGAATTATGGAAATTATAAAAGAATGGCCAAATCTGGCACATATACTCGTGTCTATTACACAAATACCCGAGTCCGAGTAATATAGATCCAGAACAAAGGAATATAAAAGTTCCCTCTAAAGCTCTCTGGATAGCAGTAGTGAGTAAGAAGAACTAGTTGTAAAAAGAAAGACAATGGAGCAAAGGGAAAAGTGACAGCGGATGTATCTCAGACTTGACACCAATGAAGGGAGAGGGCAGACTAAAAAGAGCCAAAGAGAAGAAAAACCTAGACCAAGTGGTGTGCATCACAGCAAAGAGGCCTTGTGATAGAGAAATACTTTTATAGCCCACTCAGGAGGCATTCTGAAAGGCGTTTCAAGGGAGCAGGATCTATGGCTCCCTTTTCCCTTTCAACAAATGGTTGTTCCAATTTTTCTGTTCTTTTTTCTATTTCAATTCCCTTTCCCCACTCTGCTTGAAAAGGTTCTCACTTGATAAGTCAGCAGAGGTCACACCACCACAGTCAAACACTAACTGCCCTTAGTCATCCACCAGTGCCACTCATCATGTTCTACAAAACACCGCTGATAAACTCAGTTTGCCATCACAAGAAACAGGGAAATAAAGGTAAGAAACATAGACTTAACACACACATTAGGAGAAAAGAGGTGGGAATTTGCTTTAACTGAAATGAAAGTGTCACTAACACAACTAAGCATTCGAAGGGAGCGGGAACTCTCTCAAAAGACAAAACAAATGCACTCACTTTCTCATTACCCTTACATGATTTTTCTCTTCCGTTTTATGGTTGCGTTCACTCTAACACTAACAATATTTCCTCAGCTTATAACTTACTGACTTTTCTGCCATTACAAATATCCTGTATAACTGACTTATCACGCCTTGACTGATTTCCCTTGTCCTTACGTTGTTCATATGTCAGCCGGGTTAGAATTCATCACAACCTCCTCAACCCTCTTTCACCAACAACCTGGCAACAACCGAATTCCCACCAAAAAGCATATAGCCCAATCCCCCATCGATGTTTACAACCAAATTCGCAACCTAGCACCACCTCCTGGAATTACATCCAATGGACCGGTGTACTGAGAACTGCCTATCACCTCAATGATCTCCACACAAAATCTAAAATCACCAAACAAACTACCACCCTAGAATTGTCTAGCATCATGATTTGCACAGAACCATGTGATTCTTTCCCCTTCCCAACTAAACATATAAGAATACCAATATTTTTATTCCAATACCCTTCTAGCCATTATATTACATTATTATACCTTTCAATAATTCAGCAGAAACACTATATATTTGGAATTCTGGATGAACTTCTAAGTCAAAGGAAGCACTAAAACTATGAATGAAAAGGAAGCTGGTCTGTATTGGATACTTATAAATCAAATTTTTTATATGTGTTGAGCAAGCATGAACCAAATGAATGACCAAGCTATGTAATGATATCCTTAAAATCATCCCAATAGTGGAAGCTTGGAACCCCTAAGCCACAAGGTGAGAAGAATAAAGAATAAGCCACTATACCTACCAGACAATTAGACAAGATAAAATAAACCTAAAGCATTTGAAGGTCGGGGATAGTAAGGCACATTCTTCCATTTTCTCCTTTTCTTTAACAAGTATAAAGCTACTTCGACTATCAAACTTCAAGCGAATTATATGCACTCATAAAATGTAACTTTAGAAGATGCTGATTAAATCTAAAAGTGTTTCTATCAGAAAACCAATTTGTTTTGACAGAACAATACAACAAAGCTTAAGCAAATGCTGCACCTATGTATGTCTTAAGAAGATTCTTAGGATAACAACATGGTATTATTCTCTTATACGGCATTCAGGCAGATAATTACAAGAAACCAGGTCTTCAAGCAAGCTAAGGCAGGGAAAGAAACTGACAAAGCCCTATGACTGAGATATAAGTGTAATCAAATGCTTGTTTCTTGTAGATGAGGCTATGTACGCCATTTGACAGCATTGCTACATCTTGAATCACACCATGTTTCAATAAGGAATTTTTTAATTAGATTCCACTAACAATGTATGAAATGTATTATTTACAAAGTACATCATATACCTTTCGCAAAAGTTTGATTTTTTTAGTCATTTCCTTTTCCTATGGTTATCGATGATTCACAAGGAAATTTAAAGACGTACTCCACACATGTGCATTAAAGACGTCATTATGGTGGATGAATCAAGAAAACAGTAGCACAACTAGAGTGAGATTTTTAAATGATATTGAGGGCAAGAGATTGATACTGAGTATCCAGAAGATCTGGTTATACGCACTTAGTGATCATATCTAAGCAAACTTTCAAAATTGGACATAAGGGAGCAAAACAAAGGAATAATGTTCATAAAATACCTAGAACTACTCGTCAATATAAGGAGAAGATAGATAAAGACATTAAATTGGCAAAAATGAGGAAGCACCCACAAACCTCATCCCCATAACAAGATCCCACTTTTTGTGCGTGTGCGTGTGTCTCGTTTCCTAGTTGGTGGGGGGATATATTATCAATTTGTGGTACTTAGCAAGTTTAATACAAGGAAGTCTGAATTCCAATAAGGTCATCTATGGCACAAATCATCACCGAAAACAGAACCAGTCATGCCGCTATCATTTCTGTCATCTCAAGCCTCCATATTTAGAACAGCTTTTTGGACATATGATACGCCGCCTCTGCTGCCCAGTTGTTCCTGTCATTTCATACCGACCATACTTAGGCTCCTTTCCAGATAAACAATTTACCCAAAGATGGAGGCTCCTTTCCAGCTGCGCTACAAGACATACAGGTAGAGATGACCAACAGTGCGGGCCAATCCAATCCATCCAGCACACCTCGTGGGCGGTGTGGGACGGACCAGCAAAAAGCCCGGTCCAGCCCACCTCGAACCGTGAAATTGGTGGGTGGGTCGTGGGCCAGATTTCTTGAGCCCAACCCACTAAAGCCCGCTACTAAAACCGCCCAGTCCGGACCACGAAACCGGTCCAACCCGGCCCATGAACCGGACCAGCCTAGTCCAAGTAAATATTGAACCAAATTGTGTATATTTTAATCAAATTGTATATATTTCAATCAAATTGCATAGATTATAATTCAATCAAATTTTAAAATAATGAAATTCTTCATTAATATTAATAATTATATATATTTTAATTCATTTTAAAGATTTTATGTAGCAATAATGAATAATTTCAATGATTAAATAGTTTTTAAAAAAGATTCCCATGCCAACCCGCCAGCCTG
Organism: Beta vulgaris subsp. vulgaris; assembly: GCF_026745355.1. Classification (NCBI taxonomy): domain Eukaryota; kingdom Viridiplantae; phylum Streptophyta; class Magnoliopsida; order Caryophyllales; family Amaranthaceae; genus Beta; species Beta vulgaris. Next base: position 49,449,414 of record NC_079204.1, on the reverse strand, counting down.
GTCCTACCCAATAGACCCACGAACCGCTTCTTGAACTGTGAAAACCGGTAACAGGCCGGTGTGGGCCAAGATTTTTCAGCCCGCGAACAAGCCCGCCCAACCCATGAATTTCACGGTCCGGTCCTGGGCCTTGAAATCTCAGCCAGCTCGCTACGGCCCACGGTCCGGTCTGCCCAGCCCGCACCAGTGGCCATCACTACATACAGGCCTTGGAGGTGATGTATAGTCCTGCTATTATAACAAGTGTGGGAATAAATGCTACTCTCTGTTGCATCAACAAGCACCTCATTCTTTGCCAGGAAGAGTTACACTTGTAGAAAAAGGTGGTTCCACCTTCAGTTTCCACACCCAGCACACAAGCTGTGAAATGGAAATTATCTTGCCAACTAAGTTGGATGGAATTGACAATATCTCCCAGCAGCTCCACCGCATCTGTAACCACACTCGCCAGGCTTTAAAAAGCACTCAAATTGATGCCAAAACAGGAACAAAGATGACTCATTAGATTTCCACCTGAAGCTAAAAGTATGAAGAAAGCATACCACTCCATCATTTAGCCAAAATTTGCAATACTACCATGGACCTCAACAGTTATTACCACTCATGCAAACCCAGTCTCCTCAAGCACCAAACTAATGTGCGATACCTCAATCATTGTCCCTTAAAAACAAGCTTATTCCATTGACATTCAACAAGTTATGTTTTGGTCAAAAAATATTTTCTCCTCATCAAGAGAGACAACTTCTAGGATGTTCTCCTCTTGATGAGAATTAGCAGCAACATAATCCATTTTCTCTTTATCAATAGAGACAACTTCTTGGATTTTTTCCTCTTGATGACAATTAGAGGCATCATTCATATTCTTCTCATCAAGAGGAAAGCTTCCTGGATTTTGGAGTTGTTACTCAATTTCTGAAGAAGATTTCACCTACTATAAGCCTTCAAAGCAATTTTTAAGAACTCAATAATCAATTTAGGGATAACGAAAGCTTCTCATTTTTACACCTTGATTGTTCAATTGCATGTCGAATTGAAAATCGAATGTGGCCGTCTACATGATTAATACTAATAATAAGATGAACATACTACTTATCAATGACACCAGCTAGAGCATCATAAAGTTAGTTATTTGAGCTTAATACTCAACAACAACAATATTCTGATTAGTAGGCTTTGGAACACGGGTACTCAAGGACCTTAAAATATGGGTTCCCATGGACTTCATTTCACGAAAGTTGCACTCGCTAATATCAATCTACATAATTTCGAACGAGACTTTTCACTGTTTTATAAAATTGGGTTTCCTTAAACACAAAAGTAGAATTTTTTGCTCTCACTTACATCATGAAAAGTCAAATTTATTGCACGAAGGTCACAACGTGTTAACTAACCAACTCTTCCTGCAATTATTCAGAATAGGCATAAGTGTATCATTGTCTTATCTTTTAAGGCCTCAATACTTAACATTTACACGAATGAGCGCCTGCAATTTTCACAACAATTGTGTGAGATCTAGAATGAAAAAAAAAATTGCAATTGTGTGTGAGAAACCAGTAAAACAATAGTCCTTGTAGACTTTTTTACTCCTTCATGAATGTCCTCCAAAGTAGGTGAAGCCCACTCAACTCCTTCAAACACCTTCAAATCTTGAACATACTTAGATGTTTTTCAATCTACATCTTTTGTTCGTGGGAACAAGTATGAAGGCCTCAATAAGAAAGTAAAAAAGAAGCTTTTGGAGAGTTTACCTACTTTCACCATCCTCCACGAACATATGCACTATAGTATCTGTCTAGTAATATGATAAACTTTTTTCTCCTCCTTTTTTTTCCTTTTCTTGTCCCCTTCTTTTCCATATTCTCCTCCTTTTCTTTTACCCTTCTTCTTCTCTATTCACTTCCTCATTTTAAAAAGAAGATACTGTTGAAATTTCAAAAACACTTTCATGGCCTCTCGAGTTTCCTCGATTGATAATGGCTTCGAAAGCACTTTCGCGACTTCATTAACACAAAACTTAATGTCGACATCTCCTAAGACAAACTTGTTCTCTGTTTTATTGAATCTTTTAAAGAAACAGTAAACTAGGACTAACAAGCCATCAGAGGAGATTCTATATCTTTTACAATAAACTCGCAAAATTGTTAGATGACAGAGAAGAATTTTGATTCTTTTATTGCTTTAAGATGTTTATGTTAGGTCTCTTCAAAATTGATGCAAACATATTGAAGGACGCATAAGTGCGTAACATACGAAGAGACCTAGCATAAACATCTTACTTGAAGAAATGAAAAAATAAAAACTCTTCACTTTCCTCAAACAAGTTCGTGAGCTTATTGAAGAAGATAAGGAAATCTCCTTTGAAGGCTCGTCAGTCCTAGTTTACTGTTTCTGTAAAAGATTTAGTAAAACAGAAAACAAATTTATCGTCGAAGATGTCGACATTAAGTTTTATGCCAATAAAGTAGTGAAAGTGCTCGAAATTACAGATGAGGGAACCCATATTAAGGAAGTAAAACCATTATCAATTTAAAACTTGAAAGGCCGAGAAAATGTTTTTAAAACTTCAACAATATCTTCATCTAAAGATCAAGAAGAAAATGGAGAAAAAATAAGGGGACAAAAAAGGAAGGAAAACGAAAAGAATGGGAAGGATAAAAACATTGCTCATATCACTAAAAGTATGTTCATAAATTCTAGTGCATATGCCCCTGAAGGATGATGAAAGTAGGGAAACTTTCTGAAAAACTTTTGTTTTTGCTTTCTTATCGAGATTTTCTTACTTGTTCCACTGAAAAACTTATAAGTGCAAGATTTGAAGGTGTTTGAAGCAGTTTATTAGGTTTTACTTACTTTGAAAGACATTCACGAAGGAGCAAAGAAAGTCTTCAAGGACTCCTGTTTTATGGTTTCTCACCGGTTCTCTCGAGGAATATAATGTCTTGTTCTTTTTTCAATCTACATCTGACACAACTGCTTTTTTTTTCAATCTACATCTCACATAATTGCAGTGAAAATTGCAGACGCTCATTTATGAAAGAGATAAAAATTGAGGCCTTAGAAAAGAAAAGGCAAATACGCAATTTTGCCAGGAAGAGGTGGTTATTTAACAAGTTGTAGCCTGTCTGCGATAATTTGGTCTTTCGTAATGTAACTTGGCGAAATTTATTACTTTGTTGTTTAATACAAACCAATTTTATAAAAAAGTGAAAAGTCTCAACCGAAATTCTATAGATTGAGATTGGCGAGTGCAACTTATGTGAAGTGAAGTCCATGGGGACCCATGTTTCAAGATCCTTAGGGACCCGTGTTCCAAAGTCCATAGAATTTAATGTTGTTCCCATGAGTATTCTACTGAAATAGCTAACTTATGTAAAGGTAAATGTTCTAACTAGTGCGATTGATAAACTATTAATTGATAAGTAGTATGTTCATCTTATTATTAGTATTAATCATGCAAATGCCCACCTTCAATTTTCAGTTTAACATGCATATCAACATGCAAGGTGCGATAATGAGGAGTTTGGACATTATATGAGTTCCTTTAGCCCTGAACACAACATTGATTTGTTAAATATTGATTGAAGGGTCATAATTGGTGAAATCTTCTTGAGAAATAGAGTGACAACTCCAACTCTAATATCCATGAAGGTGGAAAGTATAGACGATGCCGCTTCTAATTCTCATCAAGAGGAAAACATCGAGGAAGTTATCTCTTGATAAGGAGAAAATCATTATTGATGATGATGCTAATTGTGGAGACTATCCAGGAAGTTGTCACTCTTATAAGGAGAAAATGGATGATGTTGTTTCTGCTAATTCTCATCAAGAGGAGAACATCCCGGAAGTTGTCTCTCTTGATGAGGAGAAATCGGATGATGATGATGCTTCTGCTAATTCTAATCAAGAGGAGTTCATTGAAGATGCTGCTGCTAACGCTCATCAAGAGGAGGAAGAGCAGCAAAAAAGGAGGAAGAGGAGGGAAAAAAGAGGAAAAGGAGGAGAAAAAGGAGCGGAAACGAAAACCCCAAGTTTCAATGAAATGAGCCTGAAAATCAAACACAGAAAAAGAAAAGATTACCTTTCTCAAGCAACAAAACGACGATCTAAAGAGGAATGCAGCAGGTAAAAAGAAGAGATGTTGATAGACACTGGTGAGGTGTCGATGATGTTGGTGAGGTGGTGTTGGTCTCATGATGATTTCGTTTGGGTTCTTTATGGGGAATATTATGTGTTTGCTAAATTGGGTTCTGATGTTGATTGACTTGCGATTACTCCTGCTTAATTGGGTTCTGACATTGGTTAGAAGTTAAAAGTTAGTTCAAACTTATATTTGGGGTTCATTTGGGTTTTCAACTAACAATACTAATTTAGTTAAAAGTTATATTATATATACTAAAACTAATTTTCATCTCCTTCTACGTTACTGAATTTTAATTCAATAAGTAAAGACATAAAATCAGTACTACTGCTAATGTCAAATTCAATACCTTATCTTAGCTTTGCTGTTTCTGTAACATGGAGGTTCAGATTAGTTAGAATGTTTTTTGACTTAGGATGTTTTCTTTTACCATGGAGGTTCAATACCTTATCTTTTACCATGCAGCAGGATGTTGGTGAGGCTTCATTTTTTGCTCTTGTGTTTCGCTTCATTTATGATGTTTTAGTTATAATTAGTGGGATGGCATGCAGGGCAATAAGGAAATAAATCGCCCTAATTGTAGACCTGGCAAACGGGCCAAGCGGTCGGGTCTTTTTCAGTTAGGGTCTAGTCAGTTTTAGGTCAACTGGGGTTTAGGGTAAAGGTGCTTATCGAGCGAGTCAGGTCGAGTTTCACGTATTTCAATCTCATATCATTGACATTTCATGTCGAGCTCGATTCAAGTCGGTCTCCATGTTGAGTCGAGCTTGACCAAGTTTAACTGAGGTGTAAACATCTCACTAACCTCAAGCCAACCCCAAAACTCTAGGCATTTCATTGGCTCCATTGTTCACCAGAAGCATTGACGCAGTCAGAATGTCACCAAATATATTCATACTACTGCCCTTTTGCTAATGTAGCCAATTCACCTCAAAGTAAAACCTCTTAAAAGTTCAAACTATAAAGTTTTCTATATGACTTAAGATGTAATGCCCCCTGTCCTCCTAGGCAAGAAGGTAGTTGATATCTATGATGCTCGGATTCGGATACGGTCATTCAGAATTTCGGACACAGATCCGAGAGTATTACATGGGACGTTCAAATTCTAGGACACATGGACCCGTTCCCAATTCTGGATATGGACTCAGGTGCACAGCATCCAAATTCTTTCCACTTTGAAGTTTGAGCTTCATTACTGTGCACCTGTTATTTCGACTTTGCTTGTGACTTTCCCAAACTACCCTGAACCATTCCCTACTTACCTAACAGATCCTTATTCGAATCTATTCTGAGGAGCTCCCTGGTGAGACATCCTGCTAGGGAAGATCCTGCCAAGCTATAGCATCAAAAATAAAATTTAAACCAAGTTGGCTGCACATGGGTGCTGGATGAATCCTTACGCCTTTGGCCTCTACCCCTTAACTACGATCATCTTGTATAAAATTGGGACGACAAGCCAAGGAAATGTTTTGATTCATGCGTACTGTTAACTGTCATCCAGAAGTCTAAAGGTGATACTCTTTGTTGGAAAAAGGAGCATCTTACAAGTCCATACATGAAATACAATAATGCTAACATTAACATTTATTGAGTAAATATATTGCTGTAAAGTAAGCCAGAATGCAAGTTGGAACATCTCAAAAACATGATGTATGTCGGAAAGTACAGAATCTGCTCAAAGAACACAAACCTATGAGGTTCACAATACTCGGGTGAAAGAAGGCACTTAAGGATGTATCCTTTGTGTGCTTGAAGCCTATGAAGTGGCTCAAAATTTGTCATTGTCTGCAGCAGAAGTATTTCCAAAGTTATAAGCTAGTTAACATTTATATTCAGTGATTTATAAAGAACTTTATCGTCTACCTGTGTGCCGCTCAACAAACGCCAAACAAAGCAGGTTCCATGATTATTTGCAGCAACTACCAAGGTTCCATCAAACATTACTGTCAAAGATCTTACAGCTGTATCAACCTCTGGTACCTGAATTCAAATTTTCAATTAAGTTGCGGTATTCAATATCCTTTATCACAGTCTGCTACTAAATAGACTAATACTTCCTCCATTTTTTTAGTTTTACCATTTTGACTTTTGACACTATTCTCATGTTTCACTTTGACCATCTTGTGTTATTTATACGCAAGGAAAAACAGTCATGTGCGATCTTGTTAGATTCATCTGGATGCTTTGTTTTTTGTTTGTCAAACCTGTCTTTAATAAGTCAGGTCAATTTGTTTTTGAGTTTCGCCTGGCTTTATTAAGGAGCTAACTCTTACCTTAATTAGGTAGGCAGTTTTCACTATGTTATACTTCAATATATTAATGCTTAAAGTTTTGCTTTGGCAAACGTGCAAAGTAGAAACGGTAGAGCTTAAAAAAAACGGAGGAAGTATTAAATAAGCAGTTACTGCAGCCATACTACAAATTACAATATACAAGCGATGGTGCCAAATACACTCTAAGACTTAAGCATTCAATTTAACGTCACAATTAACAAAATATTATGACCAATTTAGAGCAATACCCAAGCTAATACAAGTGTACTGAGGCATAAAAGGTAAAGATAACATACAGAGAGAAAGATATGCTTCAGAATTTTAAAAAATGGATTCACTCATGACATGTAATTTAGAATCTTTAGAAAAGACAATAAAGATGCAGTATATTTAACTAAAACACATAGATCCTGATCTTGGACTGTAATCTGCAAAAGGAGACTCTCACAAAGCAAAACGTTCTCTCAATAATCAAGCATAAGCACTCATGACTCATGAGTAGATTATCATATTTTCACTCTAGAGAAAGTAACTAATAGAGAAGGCATGACATTAATACCTACCAATTCACAGCTGCATGAATTTGCTGTCAGATCCCAAACCCGAATATTTCCATTCTGGTCTCCTGATATTAGTTCAGTCTGCAAAAACCCCAAAATTCTGTTAGAAAATACTGAATCTGGAACCAAACAGCAAACAATTAAGCAGATAAGTCATTTGCCAAAAATTATGTTACTTCGATTCGTTCAATTATCTTAAACACTCATGTTAGATTCTCAACACTCCATGAGTATGAAATCCTTCCCCGAAAATTTAATTTCCACCCTGTCACCTTGAACATCTATATGCACATATTTATAGAGAGCATGAAAAATATAGAGGGAAACTCAAATGTTATGTTCCCAAAAACATATTTGAGACAAGAGTTTTAAACAATAATAGAAAACTCGTAAATCTGAAAAGTAAGTATGTGCATTCGTAATGTGTAAAGCATAAAAAAGATTTTTAGGATCAGGCATATATTTCACGAATGTCGTGTCTTGAGCCCGTGACCACTTCTAGGAGAGGGTCCTACAACAACAATAAGAATACTAAAGTCTTAATCCCAATAAGATAAGTTCGGCTATGTAATTCAAGAATTTCAGAGTTCCTCTCTGAAAAGTAAGTATGTGCATTTGTAATGTGTAAAGCATTAAAAAAAAAATTAGGATCGGGCATATATTTCATGAATGTCGTGTCTTGAGCCCGTGTTCACTTCTAGGAGAGGGTCCTACGACAACAACAAGAATTCCAAAGTCTTAATCCCAATAAGATAAGTTCGGCTATGTAATTCAAGAATTTCACAGAGTTCCTCTGCCTCCATTCTCATCTGTCAAGTGCTAAATTCTCACAAACCTAATTTATTCACATCATTCTTAAAGCCTTCTATCAATCATTTTTGGCGTTCCCCAAATTCTTCTAAACTCTCTATAATCCCAATTATCCACTGGTGCATCATCTAGACAACTTCTCACATGGTCAAACCAGCATAGCCGATCCTATCTCATCTTATTCTAAATTCGCAACTTCAACTTCTTTTAAATATCTTATTTACTTAAGGTATTCTTATGCATCTATCTCAACACACGCATCTTTGTTACCCTATCTTTCGAGTATGATCCTTTCTAAATGCCTAACATACGAACCTATTTCTAGGAGAGACCCTGTGTCCAAAATCTTAAGCCTTGGTATATTTGTCACTTGGAACTATTACAACGCGACACTAGTATCATTAACCATGTTGATGTAAGATCGGCCAAAAATGATCGAGAACATATACAAAGATTTTTCCCAGCAAAAAGCAAGAGTTGTCATGAAGAATGAACCCAAGTGCGGGCAAATGCTACTTGAAATATACAGGATCCAATTGAGCAGAAAAAGCTGCATCTTTTATGGCCAAGCGAAATAGATACATCATCACTTAACAAAAGAGCTAATTTTAATGTAGAGCAAATAAGAATATTCAATATCTTAGCTCATCTTCCATGATTGACAAGATGTAACCAGTGGCCAAAAGCAATCCACTAGATAAAGGTAATTGTTGAAGTATGCCTTGAATTATCTGGCGCTAGGATTAACTAATCTGTACTCTCTCTCCTAAAAGAAAACGTTTCTCTTTTTTATGTGGATGTAGCTAACACATTGTTAGTGAACCACATTGATTTCTTGTGTTGATTGTTCTTTGATTCTTTGTTGCTTTATTGCGTTCGTTATAACAAAAATACTAGTCATACTCCACCACCACCCAATTTCGAAACAATTAAACAACACTAAGGATGAATTGAGCATAACAAACTAGAACACGATACCCTGACACGAACCTGATTTGGGTGCAGGACAACAGTATTAACTGCAGCACGGCTTTCATATTCCCTTTGACAGCCCGGTGCTCTGAAACCAAAAGTCAACGTCTTCACTTTATCATCTAAGGTCTATAATAATAACACACAAACAAGTATTCAAGTTATTACCTAAGGTCCCATATCTTCACTGTACCATCTTCAGAACCCGAGTACATCCAATTTCCATCAGACGGAAACCCAACTGCCATAACATTATTCGTATGAGAATCATAACTCATCACCTGCCAATTTTTTGACAAAATAACATACTAGACCATCAATTAGAATCCAACTAACATAACACCCTCCTTCCTCTCCAACACAATAAAACTACATTAACCTTCAAATCAAGGTACATTACCGGTTGAGGGCTACTCGAATTGATATCGAACAACCGAATGTGTGGATTCCCAGCTGTAGCTAAATACCGCTTATCGGGGGTTATTTCAAGCCTATTAACTTGCTGTTCAACCCAAAAAAAATAAATAAATCACGTCTTTACAACCAAATTCATCTCTCAATATGTTCAATCAACACAAATTCACCTTAATACAAACTTAAGCAACAAATTATTTTTAGAAAAGTCTCAACCAAAACAAAAACTTAGAAAGAATAACAGCTAATATTGAACATATATAAACTACTACATGCTGAAATCGAAGAAGAAGGATCTTACAGAATCTGGGTATTGAATATTACGATAGCATTTGCCAGTTTGAGCCTCCCAAAATCGAATAGTGTGGTCATAACTAGCAGTTGCTAGAATCACAGAGGGTTGACTCATCTTTGATCACCCTTTTTTCTGGGTCTTTTTTTTTCAAATTGTTGAAATTTCAAGATGCTCAATTGTTTTTATCAACACAGACATCTCGGTTTCTTAATCTGAAGAAAAAAAAATTGAAGATCGATCATAGAACTATAGGAGAGTGGAGATGAAGACAGAGAGGCGTGGGCCTGAAAAGGGTTTTGATGAGGTTTAAAGAATTGGGTTGAAACTTGAAAGTGAGCATCTGAAACTTCCACTCAACATAAATTGGAAATTGAAATTAAAACTTCGATTGTTGTTTCATACGAAGATATTATCAATTTCATTTGTTGGAGAAAAGTTACATACCAAAAACAATTATAGAGTAATCTTAATTGTCAATTTGATTAGCGGTACTAAATGGTAGTAATTATAATGGATTTTAGTGCAGATTTGTGAAATTATTTTCATGTCAACCTGCAGGATAATGCTACTTTATCCCTCAAACACCTATTTTCTTACTATAATTTCAATATTATCCAGTACCACTTAGCAAGGTGGTATCGGGTGGTGATGGAAATTTTTGAAGGAAAACACATGCCTTGACATCAAGTTTCATTACCATGGATGTTAACATTGAAATATCTTCACAAACTTACACTAAAAACCATTACCATTACCACAATTTAGTACCATTAACCAAACATGCCGTAATAAGGTTGACAATCCTCATGAGAGACATAAAGAGAAAGTCTAATAAGGTTATGTTCTTTTGGACTTATTTTCAGTTCTGTTTCTCTCTACAATTCAGTTTCTCTCATTTCAGTTCAGTTCAGTTCAGTTTCTCTCAATGCAAAAGATCAGGGCCTAAATGTGTTAGTTGTAGGGACATTTTTCATGAGGGGTGCTAACCCTTAGGATTATTCAAACTTTGTTATGAGAGACTACTAACTTTTTAACTCAAGAAGACCCTTCTTAATTAGGATTGTTCAGAGAGCGGTATGAAGCGCACCAAATCGCAACCTAAAATGTTTTTCGCGGTTTGGGTTGGTTTGTTGTTTCAAAATTGTGGGTTGATTTAATGTTTCGCAAACCGCGTTTTGTGGTATGGGTTGGTTTTAAATTTTTTTAAACCGAAATCGCACTTAAACCGCAAATTTATATGATTTTTTTCAAAAGAAATAAAGTTTATCTATTATGATTTTGGAAAAATTGACAATAGAGGTCTGAACTTTGGACGATAATTTTTAAAAGGTCTGAACTATTGATTAACCTGTGTAGGTCCCAACTTTAAGGGGTCTTAACTTTTAGCGAGCCTCGTTGACTTAAAAGTGACGATTTTTTTAAAAATCTCACCTAGTTCCTACTTCCCTCCCTCAATTAACCCTTCTTGTGTGACCCAAGTTTTACAAGTTATGACCTATTAAGCCAGTTTTAAGTCACTAAGGCCCGCTAAAAGTTAATACCCCTTAAAGTTGGGACCTACACAGGTTAATCAATAATTCAGACCTTTTAAAAATTGTCACCCAAAGTTGAGACCTCTATCGTCAATTTTTCCTATTATTTTTTGTCAAATAGCACTTGTTAAACTAACAGGTATACAAATATAAAGATAACACGACTATATATACAAGTTAATACAAGTATTAGTTTATGTCTTTGCACTCATCACTCATCTGCTCCTCTTTGCAATCCCATTGCCTCCCTCACTTATCTGATGCTGCTCCTCTTACCTCCACTCATCTGCTCAGTATTTATTTTGTAGTTTTAGATAATTATGTATGGGTTTATCAACAACTTTATACAAATTTTTGTATAATTCCTAGATTATAAAACTCATATCGTGGAGGAAAATTAATTAGATACGGTTAAATGGCAAACCGCACCGCACCGCACAAAACCTTTTCGCGTGGTTCGGTTTGGGTTGATTTGGGCAAAAGTGTGGTGCAGTTTGGATTGAAAAAAATGTCAAACCGTATATTTGCGATTTGGTTTATGTTACATAACAAACCACACCAACCCGGCCCACGGACAATTCTATTTCTTAATATAAGTGAATTAATAAGAAACTACACCAATATTTTTCATTTATTAATAATTTTACCTTAGAATAATTATACCAAATATACTTGTTATAGTAGTAAATGTATCTTAATTCTTATTAATAGGTCATACATTCGATTCAAGACATCATTATATTATTTCCAAAAAAGATGATGATCCGTCTATTGTTGGTTAATTGTACACGCGGTAAAATTCTAGTGCAAGAAGGAGGATTCCATTAATATATTTGAATAGATATTTAATGAAAGATAAAAAGAATCTTCTAATTTCGGAAAATAAATAAACTCGCCAATTTATGCAGTTGCGCCACGTGCAACATGTTGTGTCCAGCACACCAACGGTGCGCATGCTCAACCATCGAATATCCATCAAAATCAAGCATACAACAAAGGGCGTTGATGCACTGTCATGCAGGCGACGCGTCATGGTTATTCCTATAAAAACACTTCAAAACAAGCTTCAATCTCCATTAAATTCATTTTTCTTCTATGAGACTGCTTCATTTGAGTTGAATGAAGAATATAAAAGTGTGGAGGAATTTTTGTTAAATTCTCAACACCTAACAAGGTTATTCCTTTTGCATAATCCCTTAAAGAAATGGGAATATATATTTTTTAACCTAAATGATTCTAGTAACGCATATGCTAAGTATAGAAAAGCCATCAAATAATCGTTGTGTGTTGTGATTTTCGTAATTTGTAAAGACATCAATACGTGTGATGAAAACTCGCTCTTTTGAGAATTTGCTATTTCTTTACATTTGATCTTGTAGCTTGCGTGATAAAATCAAACAAGTTAAATTGACAATAATGCCTTTGTGATTTGCTTAATGGTTTTGGGGGTTGATAAGAAGAATGCGAAGGCGAATTCAAGAAGAGGGTTATTATTTAAGAAATTAGGGTGTTTGAAAAAGGGTTTATGAGGATTTCGTGAAATCTAAGGAGTTAGAACCTAAAAATAAGGAAATAAATGAAGAAATAGCAAGGCTGGAACAAGCCTTGTGTCAAGTTCTAAAATTTGAAGAAGCTCAGATAGTGCAGGATTCAAGAACTCAGCTCAAGGAGCATATGTATAGACACATAATCATGTCTCTCCGATCTAGTACCTGATGATAATAACAAATTGTCATCCTAATTGGTTTGAATGGAAGGAGAGACCAATCCAAAGAGTTAAACCCAAAATCGTTTAAGAATCCTAAGTCTATTTATTTGTATAAAAGGTTCCACGTCCAGTTTTAAAAACCCAAATAATTATTCATGATAATTAATTGTACTCTAAAGCCCATTATTAAGTAAAGCCAATTAACTATTTAATGAAAGACTAAAAAAATCTTCTAATTTTCGATAATAGGATAACAAATAAAATTTGGCCAAATCTGCGGATGGGCGACGCGCAGTCTGTTCTGTCCTATCCACCAATAGTGCGCACGGGCAACCATTAGTCATCAAAATCCGAAAACACACATGCAACGGTGCACTATCATGTGAACGACAATCATTGTTACACGCCATGTGTCGCTGATGTTGTGATGCATGCTGCACATCAGGCTTGTGGGCCGTGCAACTGTAGATTTTATCCTATTTTTCTTTTTTTCCTCTAGATAAATCTCGTTCCATCCGATTTTGTAATACGATTTCTAACGACCAATATCATGTCAAATACTTTAAAATACATTCCTCTAAAAACACTTTAGTCACTTCAAAAATAATCTTCAATCTCCATCAATTTCAATTCATGCTCCAACTTTTGCATGTTCAATAAACCAAAGTAGATTAATTTCTAGGATGCTTGAAACGATTGCTTAGTCGTTTAATTGCATAAAACTAGAACATGAATAGTGTTAAGTAGAGGCCAATAATGGGCAAATTTGATTTATGATCATTTTCGTACCTTCACCCCCAAACTCAATCTTTGGTTCATTGATTGATTATGAAGTCATGATGAGCTGGAAAATCTACCTTAAATGAGTCCCTGAGATGTTTTTATGGTTTCACAAATATCCAATTAGGTTTATGAGCCTTCTTTTATAAAGTTAATGGTGACTTCTTTTTTAAAACGAATTTCAAAACTTGAACCTTTAAAATTAAGTAGTCAAATACGTACTCACAAAGCGTAGGTAATAAAAATATGCCTATATTGTGAAATATGAAAATCAATACTTGGGAGGCAGAAAATAGAAAATTTTATATAATTAAAGGTTAAGTGTGAAGGACATCCTCGAGAAAGAAAGTTGGTGATAGTATGTTGGTTGACTTTATGAAGGATTTCGAATTGATACCCGCCCTAGTGGAGTGCTTATAGCTAACAAGGTTACCCATATAAATAGAAGAAGATCGAGAATGTATTTAAAACTCTCCCGAGTAGATGTAGTCAGATTAAAACAAGGGAAGCAGTTGTAGGTTTATCACCCCACTCAATGTATTTTTTGAAGGCACATCCCTCGATCTCAAAATCGAACATATGATGGCCCCCTGATCAAATTGCGAGTTGTGGGAAGCAGTGGTCATAATTTTTGCCAGTAATTGCCCCCATGCATCTTTCTTGAAGACTCTTTATTGAAGGCTCATACCTTTATCTCAAAACCAAACAACTCAATGGTAGCCCCCCGAACAACTTTTGAGAAGCAGGAAGTAGATATCACATACGAAATCTGCAAGTGATTAAGCTCATGAATTTGGCCCGAAAGAGTCATTGATTCTTGATTCTTCAGAATTTATCTATAATATTAATTTTCTTGCCGAGAGCATGAAGACACAATGTCGGAAGATGGCGTTTAATCAAACAGTGAGGATGAAAAAGTTTCCAATTTACATGGAAGAGTTCTTAGTACCCTCATAACAAGAAAGATCTTAGAACACATCATGATGCATTTCTTGACACAAATATAGGAAAAGGCAACTCAACAGGGTGGAATTTAGTGCCATGTAGGCATGAGAAGGAAACATGGAGCTCCGCCTTCGTCATCTCCTTCCTACCATTATTTAAAGAAATTAGAAGGCTCTCAGTGAGGTGTGTTTTTGTTGTAATAATGCTTTGGGGCTTTGTCTTAGTCATAGTCATGGACATTTGATGTAGGGTATATGTCTGTTTGTTTTCTTGAGTCTTCTGGTATTTATTTGTACTTATTGTGAAAAAAAAAAGATATACAGAAACCAACCCCTTTGTCTAATAACGTGACTCATTTAAGTAGCTTATGTTGGAGTTTATAGTAGAAACTCAAAGTTTGCTTCAAAAGAATATGAAAAGTCTATTTTATCTTCTGTCCCACATTTAAAGAATAGAAGGAAAGAGTAAAGTTTATAACCATTAATATTCCTCTACCCTTTGAATTGAGTAGAGATGAGGCTTTTAGTGGGTTTGTGATGATGTGTGTTTACCATACGCGCACACGTGCCAGGGCCTTTATAGAAAAATGGTGCTCGAGCTAGCACAAGGAATGGGTTTAAAGCCTATTGTGGAGTGAATTGTGATGGATACCCTTCTTAGGAATTCCTAAGATCAAATGATCAAACGAAATCACAAAAGAACTCAAGTTATTGTATACTACTACCATTCCTATTAATTTAAGTGATGTAGTATTTTGTTTTAACCTACTGGTGTATGTGTAAGGTTGAGCATAGAGCTCTTAGTAAGTTCATAGCCTTAATTAAGGTGGTTTATGACAGTACAAACTTGATGAACTTACCTATGTTAATGTGGGGGTTACGCCCTATCCCCTATGAGAGTCAAAAGGCTTAGGCTCTCTAGAGCATTCATGAGAATCAAGGCTAATTGTGGGGCACCGATATTACAATTGCGAGAACGTTTCTTGATTCGAAAAAGGTTGAGTGCGCAACTATGCTTTGCTAACTTCGTGAAAGGTTCAAAGAGAAATCTACCTATTACGACAATGAGACATATTTGTATGCACTGAGTGTCAATTCAAGTCCATAAGACATTGATATTTCAAAACCTAGTATCTATTGCTTAGATCATCTTTTTCCAGCCCTGTTTCTTTCTATTTTCTTCTTTTCAATCATGTGGGGGATTGTTGGAGTTTATAAGAGTTTATAGTAGAAACTCAAAGTTTGCTTCTAAAGAATATGAAGAGTCTATTTTATCTTTTGTCCCACATTGAAAGAATAGAAGGGAAGATCGAGTAAGGTTTATAACAGTTACACTTCCTCTTCCCTTTGAATTGGGTAGCAATGAGGCTTTCAGTGGGTTTGTGGGGATATGTGGTCACCACATGCGCGCGCGTCGCCTAGTCCGGGCCAGGGCCTTGGGCTTTGGGCTTTGGGATTTGGGGATAAACTTAACTTAACTATCTTTTGGGTTAATTATTTGCAAGCATTTAATGACCGTTTTTTATCATTCTTAAGTTACAATTTTTAGCCTAATGTTTCGATTTTCCCTAATTTCTCTCTTGATTAGCTGCCATTATCCTTCCCATTTATTGACTCTTTTTCCCACGATTTCAGCCATGTTCTGATCTTGTTTTGTTTTCCTCTCCCAATAAATATTAATGTTCTGGTATTCATTGGAATAGAGAAACAGGCACAATCTCTTCTTCTCTTCTCTTTGTTTCTCCTCTATTACTCTGGGCAATACAAGATCGTTCTCAATCAGCTATTTTGTCAACACCGGAAACGTAGAAACTGTGTATCCCTGGAGTTTGATTGGTGTGAGTCCGTGTGTTGTTGCGGGGAAAATTCAACTTTAGGGCAGTGATCTTCTCACGCTACGGTTGTCAGATAAGTTTGTTTTAATTGTTACCACTTTGTTCCTACATTCTAAAGTTGAATTTTTGTATCTGTTTTACGGAACAATGGCTGGTGAAATTTCTAACGATAATGTGCTTAATCTTAATGTTTTCCTATTACCAATCCCTTTATCCCTTTCTAAATTATAAGATGTGGTCTGATAAGATGGAAGTTTTCCTAGGTAAAATTAGGGTAGATTATTGTTTGTCTGCTATTGTTGCTCTTGAGAATTCTGTTAGGGATTTTGTGAAAGACAATAAGACTTATCGTGGGATATTACTGCATTATATGACTTCTGCCCTTTATATGATTTATAGTAAGTCGAAAAATGCTAAGGATATTTGGGATGCTTTGAATGCTAAGTATGGTTCCAATGATTTTGGGACTAAGAAATATACTTATAGTCGTTGGTTGAAGTTTACTATGTCTGATGATAAACCAGTGCTAGATCAAGTTCATGAGTATGAACATTTATGTGCTGATATTGTGGTTGAGGGTATGGCCATTGCTGATCTTTTCCAAGCTAACTATTTACTTGGGAAATTAACTCCTTCATGGAAAACTTTTGTTCATTCCTTAAAACATAGACAAAAAAACTTTACCCTTCAGGAATTAGTTTCCCACATTAAGATTGAGGAGCAGTATCGTATCCAAATCAAAGGGAAATCAATTGATTATTCTTCCTCTTCTACTAATCTTGTGGAAAATAAAGTTGCTGTAGGAAAAGGACCAAAAGGTAAGGGTCCAAATCAGTTTCATGGTACAAGGCAGAACTAGTACAACTTCAAGGGAAAATGTAAGTTTAAGGGAAGTTGTTTCATTTGTGGTAAGTATGGGCATGGTGTCAAGGATTGCCGTCAAAGAAAGGAAGCTCCAAACAAAGCAAAAGACAACAAAGCTCAAGCCAACCTTGTTAAAGATGACATCATTGTTGTCGTGGTGTTCAAGGTCAATCAGGTAAGCAATGTTTCTGAATGGATCGTGGACACTGGTGGAACCCATCACATGCATGCGCCAACAAGAAAATGTTCCAGGACTACAACAAAGTTTCAGAAGGAGAATGCGTCTTCATGGGCAACTCAAGCACTGTGAGTATTCTAGGCAAAGGAAAGGTTATCCTGAAATTAACTTCCGGGAAAACCATTGCTTTGCGAAAATATTTTGCATGTCCCCGACATTCACAGAAAACCTCATATATGGTTCTCTTTTAAAAAAAAAGTTGGGATCAAGTTAGCTTTTGAATCTGATAAACTTGTATTAAACATAAATGGTGTTTTCGTGGGCAAAGGCTTTTGTAATGATGGACTTTTAGTTTTGGACGTTGTTATTGATAATAAGAAATCTACTTCTTCCATTTATATTGCTGAGTCTGTTTCTTTAAGGCATTTTAGACTAGGTCATGTGAATGTTGCATCTATTAAAAGGCTAAAACTTCTTAGTTTATTCCCTACTTTAGAAATACTTCTTGTGATAAATGTGAAGTGTGTGTAGAAGGTAAACACCCTAAGAAAGCATTTAAAAAAAAGTGTCTCGTTCCTCTACTTTATTAGAGTTAGTCCTTAGTGACTTAGGAGGCTTTAAGAATTCCATGAGTAGGGGAGGAAAGAAGTATTACATTACTTTTGTTGATGACTTCTCACGTTAGACTAAGGTTTATTTATTGAGTTCTAAGGATGAGGCTGAAGAGAAATTTCTAATATATAAAGTCGAAGTTGAGAATCAATTGGACCTTAAGATTAAGAGGCAGGGGTGCGATCAGATAGGGGTGGAGAATATGATGGAGTTTCCGTTAAGAAATTTTGTGAGTCTAATGGGAGTATTCATGAGGTTACAACTCCTTATACCCCAGAACAAAATGGAATGGTTGAGCGAAAAAATAGAAGTCTTAAGGATATGTTGAATGTAATGCTTATTAGTTCAGGTATGCCTACTAACATGTGGGGGTGAGCTATTCTTTCTGCTTGCTATGTTCTTAATCGAGTTCCCCATAAGAAGTTAGATAAGACTCCCTATGAATGGTGGAAAGGCTACATGCCTAATTTGGGTTACCTTAACATGTAGGGGTGTTTGGGTAAGATAGGAATTCCTGACTTTCAAAGGAGTAAGATTGGACCTAAGACTGTAGATGGTATCTTTATTAGTTATTCTTCTAACAGTGTTGCATATAGACTCATTCTTAAGGATGCGTCTAGTTTTTGTCATATTAGAGAGTCAAGGGATGTTGAATTCTTTGAGCATGTTTTTCCTATGAAAGTTAGTATACAATCATGCTTTCTCGCTGTATCTTCTTCTACTTTCCATCATGATATTACATCATCTAGTGATACCTTAGAACCTAGAAGGAGTAATAAAGCTAGAATTGAGTCTAGTTTCAGACCTGATTTTATTACTACCTTTTTAACTGAGAAAGAGTGTTTAGATGAGCAAGATGTCAATGCGTTCATATTAGAAGAGAACTCGAGAATCTATGCTGAGGCCATGAGATGTAGACTCAAGTTTTTGGTTAAAGGCTATTTACAATGAAAACATAGTCTATTAGGATTAATAATACTTGGATTTTGTTAGACCTTCCTAGAGATTATAAGGCCTTAAGTAGTAGGTGGATCTTTACAAAGAAATGCAAGCCTGAAGGGTCCTTAGACAATTATAAGGCTAGACTTGTAGTTGGAGGACATCGCCAAAAGAAAGGTTTAGAGATCTTTGATACCTATTCTTTGGTAACCAAGGTAGTAACCATTAGAGCATTAATTGCACTTGCATCTATAAATGATTTAATTGTGCATCAAATGGATGTGAAAACTGCATTTTTAAATTATGAGTTAAATGAGGAGATCTATATGAAGCAACCTGAAGGATGTGAGGTTCCTGGTCAAGAGGACAAGGTATGCAAGCTTATTCGATCTTTGTATGGTTTAAAACAAGCACCAAAAAAATAGTATGATAAATCTCATCAAACTATTACTTCAAATGGTTTTTTGGTAAATGATTCTGATGCTTATGTTTATTCCAAATTTGATAAGCTTGGTTGTGTTTTCATATGTCTATATGTGGATGATATGTTAATCTTTGGGACCAATATAGACGTAGTAAATACAACTAAGAGTTTCCTAAATTCTTGTTTTGAGATGAAGGATTTAGGAGAGGCTGATGTTATTCTTGGAATAAAGACTACTAGAAAGTTATATGGGATATCTTTAAATCAATCTCATTGTACTGAGAAAATATTAAAGAATTGAAGTTTGATCAATTTGATTGTATTCCCGTGGAAACCCCATATAATTCTAGTATTCCTTTGAAAAAGAATAAGGGTGATAGTCTATCACAAGAACAATATGCAAAAAAAATTAGTAGTGTAATGTTCTTGATGAATTATACTAGACCTGATATATAGCTTATGTTTTTAGTAGATTGAGCAGGAATAGTCACAATCCTAATTGGGAGCATAGGGTTGCCTTGATTAGATTGTTGCAGTATCTAAAAGACACTATCAATTGGGGTCTGGATTATCAAAGGACACCGTGTGTCCTTGAATGATTTTGTGATGCTGATTGGGTTCGGATAATGATGAGATCCAATCTACTAGCGGTTATGTTTTTATTCTTGCTGGAGGAGCTATATCATGGAAATCATCAAAGCAAACATGTATTGCTAAATCTACAATGGAATATGAGTTTATTGCATTAGAATCGTTAAGTCAAGAAGCTGAATGGATAAGGAGTTTGCTTGCTGATATTCCATTGTCGGGGAAGCCAACTACATCAATTTCTATGCGGTGTGACTCGCAAGCAACAATTTGGGTAGCGAATAATCAAGCTTATAATGGAAAGAGAAGACATATTCGCTTAAGGCATGCCATAGTTAGAAATTTAATTAGAAATAATGTGTTGTCACTCGAGTATGTAAAGTTAGAGAGGAATATTGCTTATCCTCTCACCAAAGGCCTTTATAGAAAAATGGTGCTGAAGTCAGCACAAGGAATGGGTTTAAAGCCTACTGTGGAGTGAATTGTGATTGATACCCTTATTAGAATTCCTAAGTTTAAAGGGTCAAACGAAATCACGAAGAACTCAAGTTATTGTATACTACTACCATTCCTATTAATAAAAGTGATGTAGTATTTTATTTTAACCTACTAGTATATGTGTAAGGTTGAGCATATAGCTCTTAATAAGTTCAAATCCTTTAATTAAGGTGGTTTGTGACAGTACAAACTTGATGAACTTACCTATGTGAATGTGGGGGTTACGCTTAATCCCCTATGAGAGTCATAAGGCTTAGGCTCTCTAGAGCATTCATGAGAATCTATTGTGGAGCACCCATATTACAATTGCGAGAACGTTTCTTGATTTGGAAAAGGTTGAGCGCGCAACTATGCTTTGCTAACTTCGTGAAAAGTTCAAAGAGAAATCTACCTATTACAACAGTAAGACATATTTGTACACACTGAGTGTCAATTCAAGTCCATAAGACATTGATACTTCAAAACCTAGTATCTATTGCCCATATCATCTTTTTCCAGCCCTATTTCTTTCTATTTTCTTCTTTTGAATCATGTGGGGGATTGTTGGAGTTTATAGGGGTTTATAGTAGAAACTTCAAAGTTTGCTTCAAAAGAATATGAAGAGTGTTTTATTTTTTGTTGCGCATTAAAAGAATAGAAGGGAAGTGATGCATATGGGATGCTCCTGCATCAGGAAGTGTAAGGTTTATAACCATTACTCTTCCTCTACCCTTTGAATTGAGTAGCAATGGAGCTTTTAGTGGGTTTGTGGTGATGTGTGGTTACCACACGTGCGTGCAGCGCCCGGGAAAGGGCTTTGGGGAATAAACTTAACTTAACTATCTTTTTGGGTCAATTATTTGTCAACATCTAATGACCGTTTTTATCAGTCTTAAGTTACCGTTTTTCCCCTAATCTTTTCTTAATATTTCGTTTTTCCCACGATTTCAGCCATGTTCTGATCTCGTTTGGTTTTCCTCTCCTTATAAATACTAGTTTGGTATTCATTGGAATAGAGAAACAGGCACAATGTCTTCTTCCCTTCTATTTCTTCTCCTCTATTATTCTGGGCAATATTCAAGATCGTTCTCAATCTGTTTTTCTGTGAACATCGAAAACACAAAAACCGTGTATCCTTGGAAGTTGATTGTTGTGAGTCTGTGTATCGTTGCGGGGAAAATTCAACTTTAGGGTAGTGATGTTATCACGCCAAGATTGTCAGATAAGTTTGTTTTAATTGTTACCACTTTACGTTCCTACAACTTATAAAGTGTTCACCATGTGATTGTCTAGTGGTACATGCATCATCTCTTATGCCAGAGGTCTGCGTAGCTTTTCGCCCTAGATAGGTAACTTATATAAAAGTGACCCTTAGCTTTTAAGGTAATTGTTATTTCTCATATGGAGGTAAGCATTTGTCTTCGATAGGTCACTTTTACTTATATAAAAGTGACTCATTTACTAGTTGATAGGCGTTTCACACACCTAGCAAAAATAAATAACCTAAATGATACTCCTAACTATGAGTAGGGTAAGGGTCGATCCATAAAGAGAAAGTTGTTCAATGATTAGCCTGTAGATAATGGTAAGACTAAACGAGATTATTAATACGTTGTCGTTTTTTCACCAAATACCCCTGACAAAAAAAATTATACACCAAATACCCCAGCTTTTTTCAAAATTCACCAGATACCCCTAACTTTTAAAAAAATTCACCAGATACCCCATTTTTTTTAAAAAATGACAAATAATGCCCTTAATGACTAACGGCGGTTAACTCCGTTAGTCATTAGTGTTAATTAACCCTAAAAAACCCTAAAAAACTTTAAAAAACCCTAAAAAACTTAACTAACCTAAACCCCTCTCTCTCCCCTAACCCACCACCCCCCAACAACCCCAGCCCCACCACCCATCCCCCCTCCCCTTCCCCACTAGTCGTGCCCCCCCTCCCCGTCCCCGCCAGTGGCGCCGCCCCCCTCCCCTCCCTTCACCTCGTTCGCGCCTCCCCTCCCCCTCCTTCCATCGCGTCTCCCCTTTCCGGCAGCCCCCTCCCCCTCCCTCATTCTCGTCGCGCCTCCCCTCCCCCTCCTTCCTGAAACCCCCTCCTCTTTCAGGTAGCCCCCTTCCCTAAATTCGCGCAAATTTCCAACCTTTCTCTCTCCTCCGATGAACCAGAAACAACAGTAGCTGGCGGGACTGACGAGAGTGAGGGGGGGGGGAGGGGAGGGGAGGCGCGACGAGAATGAGGGAATGGGAGTGGAGGCGCGACGAGAGTGAGGGAGGGGGG
>NC_079204.1:48904284-49041784 GCF_026745355.1 Beta vulgaris subsp. vulgaris | reverse complement strand
GCGGCCTACACGTTCAAAGACATTAATTAAATCAAGTTTTTGTATTAAATGTATTCAAACAAGTTACACTTACCAATCTCTTGGCGCGCTCTGCTGAGGAAATAGAGCCCTGGACATGAGAAGGAGGTACGCTGCTGGTCAAGTCACCTCCTCGCCGGTTCTTGCTAGCCTTCTGAGATCGTGCTTTGAACTCCTTGTCTTGAGCATTCTTCATCATCTGCTCGTGAATGCTCAGAGACAACCATGTCGGACAAACACCACCCTTCTTCTTTACTATCGAGTGGTGATTATCTTTCAATCTTTTGGCCATTTTCCTGTCGTATGTAGACCTCACTTGGGATTGAAGCTCCTCCTCCATTTATATGAGCCCTACATGCATATAAGAAACCAATCACAAAGGGTTAGTTTACATATTATAAACTTAAGTATAAAGGGTTAGTTTACATATATAAGAAAACTAAGCACAACGAGTTAATATTTTTACATATTATAAACTTAACAAATATGATTTCACCTTGAAAATAGAGAACCAAAGGTTTTTTGTATCGTCATCAACCTGCGAATAGTTCCTCCATGGATGATGGAAATGTTGCTTGAAGCATTTAGTCATGTTGCGAATGACTCCATTGTCTTCAAACCTGATAAAAAGCAATTAAAACCAAGTGAATAAACACCAATAAAATCTATTAAAAGTAATAAAGTATTACGCTCATAATATAACTTACCAAAGTCCATTGGGATCCAACTCCTTTTTCTTGTCACCTACCCCAGCCTCATGATTATCCTCGTCCCTCTCCAACTCGCCATCACGCTCAGGCTGAGGCTCACTACCCCCATCACGAGGACCACCTCCGGATCCGGTACCTGATGACATCTGCAAAAGCTTGAAAGTAATCACATATTATAATCAATAAACTATGAAATTAATCATAAACAAATTATAAAACCGTAGTACAAAATATTGAAAATCACATAATTAATCAATTTGGAAAAAGCTTCAAATTAAAAACATATTAAATGACTAAAACACATATAATAAAAATAAATAATATGTCTTACACATAGAGGTCTGCACTAGCGATAAAATGACAAACATATTGTCTTACAACAAAAGCAAACTACATAAGGTAACAAAATACACTAAACGTCATCAAACAAATCATCCTCGTCATCATCATCGTCAGTCAAATCACCAGTCTCGTCGCTGCTTTCATATCACTTGGTTCTCCTTGTTCATTCGGCGCCTCAAATTCCATGATCTCATCATTATTGTTGTCGTCACCAGCATCATAATCTGGTATCTCATCCGGAGCACAAAGAACTGCAGCGGTATCAACTCTTTCCTCCTGGAGAACATCCAAATCAACCGGGGCATCAACTTCGGACCTTGCCTTCGTTTTAAACACAGCCCACCATTGCACTTTATCCCTCCTAAGACTGGGATACGGCGCGTAGTATACTTGGCTAACTTGGTACGACAATACAAACGGATCATATTTTGGGTATTTCTTGGTGTGATTGACTTCCACAAGTTTGTACTGTTCATGAATGTTCATCCCTTGTCCGAGTCCATCCAATTGCACTTGAACAAAATTGTCTTATAAACAGCCAAATTACCATGGTACACCAGTTCAATAACCTCCTCCAAAATGCCAAAGTAATCAGCTCTATCAGCAGCTTGTACACATACACCATAGTTCATAGTTGACTTATTCTTGCCATATTCCTGTGTATGAAAGTTATATCCATTCACAAAAAACTGATTCCACATTCTCACTTGTCTGGAAGGACCCATAGCAAGAGCTCGAGTGACATCGTCACTTGTCATGGCACCAAGGACCTGATTTTAGGGACTAAGTTAGTTCATGAAGGAATCTCAATGGTTATAACAAATAATGTACGAAACTCACATTTGTCTTGAACCAACTAGGGAACTCGGCTTCGCATTTGCTCCACACATCATCCTTAGCAATGTTCGGTCTTGAATTGACAATATAATCCTCGAATCGCCTTGAGTAAGTAATGTCACACACGTTAGGCAAAGGACAAGTAGAATGTAACACAATGGGTCTACAACTTCTCACCAAATTACCTTTCATAATCACTTAAGATGCCACTGTTTGCAAGTACGTAAAGATGTGCTCGATCGTACTCCTTGTCTTGCAACCATCGCAAACGTCCATCTGTTCCCGGTCGACCGCAGTCTTCCCTGAACAACTCGGGGACACCAAGACCATGTGTGCTAGCGACATCAGGATTGACATTTCTTCCTAAGTCCCTTGATTTTGTGTCAACCCCGGGCTGAAAGTAGTTGGAGCAGAAGTTCGCTTCTCCTCAGTTAGTAGGCATTGCATATTGAACCTTCAACACGTGCTTTGTTTCCCACTTTACGTTTTAAGTGGTTAAGCAACCTGTCAGTAAGGTGAGGATTAGCACTTTATGTATGAATTCAGTATGTATATGACACTTAAAACAAATTCATTACCTTTCGAAAGGGTACATCCACTATACTGGACGGGGCCACCAACTTTTGCTTCATAAGGCAAGTGAACCGGCAAGTGCTCCATTGAATTAAAAAATGATGGAGGAAAGATTTTTTCCAACTTGCATAAGATCTCAGCGATGTTGTTCTCTAAGCGCTTCATCTCACTGACTTTGATTGTGGACGCACACAAGTCTCGAAAGAATTGACTTATTTCGGTTATCGCCTTCCAAACATGCAAAGGAAGCAATTCTTTTAGACCAACCGGCAACAACCTCTCCATGAATACATGACAGTCATGCTCTTCAATCCTTGCAATTTACTGAAACTAAGATCCACGCATCTACTCAAGTTCGATGCAAAGCCATCTGGAAACTTCAAGTCACGTACCCACTCACAAAATACCTTTTTCTGAGCCTTGTCGAGTGTGTAAGGTGCTTTAGGCTTGGCCAAATTCCCCACACCATCATCAACAAGCTCCAGTTCCCCGCGTTTGCAAACACGTGCCATGTCCTTTCTTGCACTAAGGGTGTCTGAAGTTTGACCCTTCACATCCATCACAGTGTTAATGAGTTGGTCGAAAAAATTCTTCTCAACATGCATGACATCTAAGTTGTGACGGATAATAAATCTTTCCAATATGGAAGCTCCCACAAAATATTCTGTTTCAACCAACCTTTTTTATCCTTCTTCAATCGGTTCAGCGCCTCGGGACCATCAGTTGCTTTAGGTAAGTCTTCACGCACTGCCACAGTTCCTCTCCAGACATTATGTGAGGAGCTACGCCATTCTCAACCCTATTCTTACAAAAAGCAGTCTTATTCTTTCGAAATGGGTGGTCAGAATGAAGAAATTGTCGATGACAATCGAACCATGTCACTTTACCCCCATGTTCAAGCCAGAATGCCTTCCTTTATCCATGCAATAAGGCATGCCTTCTTTCCAGCAGTAGACCATCCGGACAACATACCATACGCAGGAAAGTCACTAATTGTCCAAAGCAGCGCTGCTCGAAGGTTGAAATTTTGCTTCCTTGAAACATCATAGGTCATAGCCCCAATATGCCACAACTGCTTCAATCTTCAACTAGAGGTTGCATAAACACATCCAAGTTTCTTTGGGATTTTTAGGCCCGGAACGAGCAAAGAAAGAAACATGAATGGTTTCTTCATGCACATGGATGGAGGCAAATTGTATGGTGTGAGGATAACTGGCCAGCATGAATATTGCCCTCCGAACTTACCATATGGAGAAAATCGTCGGTGCACAGCCCGAGTCTAACATTTCGAGCCTCAGCGGCGAAATCGGGAAAGGTTCTATCAAAGTGTTTCCATGCTTCACTGTCACTTGGATGTGCTAAGGTACCTTGCATTCGAGGATTGTCGGCATGCCATGTCATTTCCTGAGAGATGTTCTTAGTTGCAAACAACCTCTGCAACCTCGGTGTGATTGGAAAGTAGATTAACACTTTTGCAGGAATAAGCTTGCCCTTAGAAGTTTTCTTGTACCGATCACTACCGCATACACTACATTTATCTAAGTGAGCATCGCCCTTCCAAAACAACATACAACCTTTAGGACATGCATTTATCCTCTCATGAGCAAGCTCCAAACCCTATAGAACTTTCTTTGTCTCGTAGAAAGTTTTTCCCATGTTGTTGTTCTGGGGTATCACCTCATTCAGTAAACTAAGAAACCCATCAACACACCTGTGTGGTAGGTTATACTCACACTTTAAACTTATGATTCTAGAAGCCATCTCCAGCACGGACATCTTGCTCCCTTCATACAAGGGATTCTCGGCCGCCTTGAGAAGGTCGAAAAACTTCTTTGCTTCACCATTCGGTTCTTCTTCAACTGAGTTTGAACCGGCAAGCATAGCATGATCTTCAGTATTCCCTAAGCATCCACAACCATATCCATATACGGATTTGACTGAGCAGAAGATGAGAGGACCCCGTAGCACGTTCACCATGACATAACCAGTCAAAGTAATTCGGTTTAAAACCCTTACTGTACAAATGTACTTTGACTGTGTCCACATCCAAATAACGCAAGTTATTACACCTCATGCATGGACATTTTATCTTATCACCGTCATTTAAATGAAGATGTTGTAAACAAAATTCAATGAACTTATCAACTCATTTCACATACTCAGTTCTAAGGGCACGCCCATCAAGTCAGTTATACATCCAGCTACGTTTCTTCCTTTTCATAATTTAAAACTCTACATACAACTAGAAAATATCAATTCACTATATTCACTACTTGTTAATAAGAGTACGTAAGATATGTATTTAATTATCAACAACAATACTTAACATATTTAATTATCAACAACAATAATACTTAACATATTTAATTATCAACAACAACAATACTTAACATGTTCAATTATCAACAACAACAATCTTAACATGTAACATTACCAAAATTAATGAGTTTGAAGCTGCCACATCTTACACTTCATTGCCTGGTGCTAATACTAATTGGTTCCACAAAGAATTCCTTATAGTTATCTAGAATTTACTAATTGCTTAAGATTATAGATGATGACCATCTACTTCATCATGAATTCAATTAAAAACAACAAAAACAACCACAACAACAATTAAAATTAAAAACAACAACAATACAATTAAAAACAACAACAATCATCACACACAACAACAACCACTATCAACAACAACAACTATACATCAAAAATACCAAAAACCCCAATTAACAACAACAAATTCAAGCCAAAAATCAACAAAACTAAATTATAAATCCATACCTTAAACAACTGTAGAAGAAAGAGGAAAGCTGGCTGCGGCGCGGCGCCGGCGATGGGCTTCAATAGGCCACTTGAAGAGAGAGAGAAAGTAACGCACAGCGGCGGGGCAACCGGCTATGGGCTTCAAGAGGCGAGCGACGCTACGTGACGGTGAGTGCGGCAGTGTTCCGGCAGCGTCGCGATTCCGGCAGCGGTGGGAGTGTCCGGCGACAGGAGGGAGAGAATCGCCGTCGAAATATGGAGGTTAGGTTTCGCAGCAGCGATTTGGTAAAGGTGTGGTCGAGAAATTCTGGGAAGGGTCGAATAATTCTTAGTATATGTGCGAAATTAGCGTCCGCCAAAGGACATTAGCGTCCGCCAGACGGACGCGAATTTACGTCTGCCAAAAAATCGGACGCTAATATCCTTTGGCGGACGCTAAGTGGTCTGATATGTCGCGGACGGTAAAGCGGACGCTGTTTACCGTCTTATTGTATTTCGGACGGTATTGAGACCTATACCGTCTGATTTGGTAGGCGGACGCTAAAGGTAGACGTTAAATGGACGCATTCTTGTTGTGACCCCTCTATCTCTACTTGGTTGTTGGATGTGAACTATGATTATGGTAATTTCCCATTCCTAGTATTTTTCTAATTTGATTCTAATAGTTTTAGTCGCTTAGTTCAACCAAAACTTGACCATTTCTTCGATTTAGCTTACTCTTAGCGATTCTATCTTAGGGAGACCTTCGATCCTTGTGGTTCGACCCTTACTTACCACTTGACTAGTTTAGGTGGATAGTTAAGTTTTTATTTGACATTAGGGGAGTTAGTAACGACCTAGTTTTCCTCGTTCAATTACTCAATTGACTTAAGCGTCGGAGGGGGGATCCCGGAAAAAAACACAAGGCCAGTTTGACTATTTTGTAGGACCTCCGGTGACAAAACTAGGGATTTAACTCTAATTCAAGATTTCAGACTCTCAACAACACATCATTCCTTTGACTAGTTTCTGGTCAGAAACATTAATTATTAAAAATAGGAGAAACATTACATGGTAGTCCTTTTGGAAGATTATTCTAAGAGAAAAAATGGTTACATGTTAGCCAAAATGGATTTGCTTTTGATCATGACGGAAAACATCTTATATGAGAGGGTGAGAACAATGAAATAGTAATTCATTTTAATAAAAATAAAGATATCATATAGTAATCCTCTTAGATGATTGGCTCGATAACAATGGAAGAAATGTTCACATTTTAGCCAAAATGAATTATATGTTCATCAAAAAGGATTATTACTTAGTCTCTTAGTGGATGTCAACTATTTCCTTTATATCAAAATGAATGTTGATTATACTTTTAAATACATATTTTCTAGGCAATTTTATTGAAGATGAGAGAGATAGAGAAAAAGAAAAATGGGGACCCATGTAATAGGAGAAAGATAGAGAGAGATTGTTGCCTAAAAATAAAGTGTAACATCTATTTTGTTACAACCATATTTAGCAAGTGTAACATCTTTCTTGTTACGGAGGAAGTAGTTTAGTTAGTTAAAGTCTTGGGATGTACAAAAACTTCTTAGTATTTTGGACAACTTGACCGACAAGTAAAAAAATGTCCTTACACTGTTCTTCAATGGAGACTTGTGCAGGGATGTCTAAATCTCGTATACGAACCTGGACTCCATTCCCGAACCTGCAAAAGAAGGGACCAAACCCAGGAGGTTTGCGTAGTGGTTCCCCCTATGAATCTTAAGTCAGATATCAAGAGTGAAAAGAAAAAGTAGAGAGAAAGTGAGAAAGGGTTTCTACAGAGCATGGGCACACTGTTCAAAAAGTTACCTTTCTCTTGATTTCAAGGGGTTATTTATAGTGTTGTGGTCTTGAATGTTGTCATTTGAGATCACCCTAAAATAGAGGCACCTGATTGTTCAGGAAATCAGACCTCGACACATGGTAGGCAATGATTGGGTGGTAAACACTAGCCAATCATATGCAGCCGTTTTTTGGAATTTGGGCCCTGGATATTCTTTAAGGCCAAAGATGGGCTTTTACTCTTTTCTCAGTAAAACTCACAGTTTAAGGCTCTTGTTTACTCCTTTTGAAGGGACACATGGACGCTCCTGATAGACGTACGTGTCTCTTGAAGAGTCATTGATTGTTTAGGCTATAACATTTGCCCCTAAAAAGGATTTTACCGTTGGTCCTAAAATGGTTAATACCCTTTTGCCTAAAGTAAATTACCTCATTTATTAAAAAAAATAAAGCCCCGCCATTTTCTTGTACTGCCGGTCACTTTTAACCGGTTCATGAGGTTTTTCACCCCTTATAAATATGCTCTTTTTGTCTTTACTTCAATCATTTCACAAAGTGAGAAAAACTCTCTAAAGAGAGAGGCTTTGCATCTTTCTTGGTATTCTAGAGAGTGAGTGAGTTCGTCCATCTTTCGGTTTCTTCATCGTTCAAGCGCTCGTCAAGTATCCCTTCTTTGTTTCTTTGTTCTCCTTCATTCTTTATTTTTTTCTTAAAAAATCAATAAAATGGATTCCTCTTCTTCGTCAAATAATTTCGGTCTTTCAAGAGTTTGTCTTGACACTAGAACCGATAGTATTTCTTCTTCGGCACATTCTAGGTAGACCGGTGCATGGGTCGGGCCTGTTCACGGGATCGGCCTGTGGTCTTGGGGAAATGACGGGTCGGGCCTGAAATTTCCTAATTTTGTCCACGGGTCGGGCTCATGCCTCCTGCGGGCCTGCCCGTGTTTTATGTTGTTTTTTTGGATTTTTAACAGTTTTAGGCTAAAAAACAAAGGAAAGGGGCGTTCGACCCACGTGATATTCAGGCGAGCTCGTGCCGGTGCGGGCCTAAAATAAATTTTGCTTGATCATGATAGGCCCACATAGTGGACAACAGGCTGAGCCGACTGGCCCGACCCCTGCCCACCTCTAAATTCTAATTCTAAGGTTGGGTCTATTCTGACCGACAAAGTCAAACGACCCATTCTTTACTTGTGCAGGGTTGGCGCACATCAAGCAAACAACCCGTCTAAGACGAATAATAATGCTCCCTACTTATAGCTCTGAAATGGAGGAATCTACTTACAGAATTCAAGAAGAGACAAGGGAAACCCTGATTGCTCAAGCATTGTCTGACCTTCTTCCCCTGGCCACAGCAGGGAAGAAAATTTTGAAGCAAGTCCCGATCCCAGTCCGTCTGGTAGGGAGGTGGAAATGGAAGAAGTCGTCGAGGGAAACAATGAGGGTGATTCCACCGCTGGAGAATTGAACAACCGCTCCACTATTTCGTCTGAAATTAGGAGACGCCTAGGTCCCCTTTATGACCTGGGTTTTATTTTAGCCAGCCGTAAGTGGTTAGAAAAAATTGGCCCCGACCCTA
Organism: Beta vulgaris subsp. vulgaris; assembly: GCF_026745355.1. Taxonomy (NCBI): domain Eukaryota; kingdom Viridiplantae; phylum Streptophyta; class Magnoliopsida; order Caryophyllales; family Amaranthaceae; genus Beta; species Beta vulgaris. The sequence continues at coordinate 49,033,148 of NC_079204.1, read as the reverse complement.
GCTTGTCTTCTGCCATGCCCATGACGGGCTACACGTTTGTTATTCCAAACAAGGAGGCTACAATTTTAAGTGCTCCTAAGAAACACTTCACCGTCTATAAGCTAGCCCCGGGCATGGGGTTAAGATTTCCCCTCCATGATTTCATGGAGCAAGTGCTAAGGTTTTAAAGCATCGGTCATAATCAACTGGTGTCGAATGCCTGACACAACATCCCTACTTTTATAGCCGTCTGCGAGCTGTGCGGCCTGACCCTTTCTCTACCAGCCTTTACTCAGATACACTATGTCCAAGGTTCCAAAAATGGTGGACGACGCTTGGTTCAGCGTCTGTAACCGTACTGTATTTTTCACCGATTGGGATAAGCCTTCGAACATGCAAGACTGGAAAGCCTATTTTATTTTCTTACGAGCCGCTGATGATTTCATAGCTGAGAAGTATCGCGTCCATAACAGTGCATCGACGAATACTGGACAGGGATCGTATTTCTTGGAGTTAGAAGATAAGGTTTGACGAAAAGGTAGTGGAATACTTCAAAGTGAAAGAATATTCCCCACCAAATTGTACAACCTTTAAAGGGCCATCTAACTAGATTCCTTTCAAGGAAATGTTTTTTAATGATAACTTCTTGGTCGCCACTAGCTTGCGTTTGACCGAGGAAAAAGGTATAACTTTAAAAACTCTCAAGTAAACTAAGCCATCTAACGTATATATCTTACTTACCCTTGAGTGATTTTTACAAACGCGGCTAGAGCGCTTTTAAGAAAGTCTTGAACGGGCAACATCCGTATGTCGAAGTTCACCGACAACATTTGGAGAGATTTTTTCGAGACGGGGGCCGAGAAGAGGGTTGATACTCTAATAAATACTCTTTTTTTATTCAGACGAGGGTCCTTCACGGAAGAAAAATGTGTGGCTTTAAACGTTGGCCATCCATGATGTAATGAGTCCTAGACGAAGATCGCTTGTAAAGGAAAGCGGCTATAGCTGGTCGGTCTCCTTCCGTGAGTGATCCTTAAATACTCAAAAAAAAAAATTCATCTAGAGTCTTTAGACGTCTTTGTTGATTCAGACGAGGGTCCTTTACGAAAGAAAAACGTGTGACTGTAAAGGTTGGCCATTCATGATATAATGAGTCCTGGACGAAGATTGCTTGTAAAGGAAAGCGGCTATAGCTGGCTGGTCTCCTTCCGTGAGTGATCCTCGTCCAAAATTTGAAGCTGATCTTGGACGATGATCCTACTAAGGGGTTGATCTTGTCCAACGTCTAACTGCAATTCCTAAACAAGGGTCCTTTGCAGAAGGAAAACAACTATAGCTAGCCAATCTCCTTCTGCGAGTGATCTTTGTCCAACATTTGATGCTGATTTTGGACGAAGATCCAGCTAAGAGGTTGGTCTCGTCCAATGTCTAATTGCAATTTCTGGACAAGGGTCATTTGTAGAAGGGTAATGACTAAACTTGGTCGGATTCCTTCTGCAAGTGGTCTCCGTCCAAGATCTGAAGCTCTTCTTGTCCATGGGGACTTTTGGCGGAACGTACTCCATAAAAGGAAAGCGGTTAATCTTGGTCGATTTCTTTCAACAAATGGTCTTCGTCCAGATCCGATATGACCTCTGGACGAGTACACTTTGTAAGTTGGTCTTTCTATAGGAAAGGATGCATTACATTAGGGCCGGCTTCCTTTAGCAAGCAGCCTAGGTCTGAAATTTATGAACTAACACTCGCTTCTTCTGGACGAGCTTATTTCCTAACTTTGTACGCTATTTGTTTGCGCTAAACAATGCCCCAACGAACAAAACAGCACAAGGAAAATCCTCCTTGTCCAAAATAAGGCCTGATGCTGCCGGGGATCTGCCCCCGACCAAAAAACCCAAGGGTTTTGTGTCCAAGAAGAAGAATGAACAGTTGTCCGTTCACAAGACAACCCTAATGGGCCAAGGGAAAAGAGACAAGCCTACCCTACCTCTAGCGGGTAAATCTTTGGAGGTGGATGAATCGTCAACCAATGTTCCTGTCTTGGGGGAGAAAGGATTTATCTCCACCCTTTCTCCCTAATGATCAGTCGGATGCGGCTGATCATACTGAGATCCAGCCTGATATGGCTATTGGACAGGGGGATCAGCCAGACGCGGTTGCTAAGGACGGATCGGCCTTCAGTGGGCCGGTCGCCTAGTTGGTGACCCAACAGCTGACATTATCAGTTAGACGCACCCTTATTCTCGAGTGAGTCATACTACCCCAACATAATTAGGACGTCACAGGTTGGTGGACGTTCAATGAGTCCATGCGATAAACTTGTAGTAGTCTTCCCCATCAAGAGAACTGACCCCTCCTCCTTTTTAGAATTGAACTAAGGACTAGCTTTAGCTTGTACTGCTTTGCCAGTGGACTCTGACGATGAGTCATCTGTTGCCTTTGCAAAAATGTCTAAGGTTGAACGAGAAAGGCTCAAGTAGGAGTTGTTCAAATGTTATCTCGAGTCCTACGTACGTAAAGGGCATGAAGGGTGCATCATCTAGGTATATTGGCTACATGTCTCAACTTGCTGCAGAGGTACGTCGTTTTGCTGTTCGTATTTAGGTACTTGGTGGTCTTTTTCAATTCTTTCTTTTTTTCTTTCGTTAACGTACTCGTTTGATTTTTGTTATTTTAGCTCGTCACTTGCAGCATCGTTACTGAAGATTGGGCGAAGGAGCTCAGGAGGGAAAATAAGAACCTCGTCCACCAAGCAACGAAGGTCGGGGATAAGGCCATGCATAACGTCCAGCTGACGAAGACTCTTCATCGTCAATCCTAAGAGGCCTGGGAAAAATGGTCGGCCAGACTGGAGTCTAGCAACAAGCAATATCTCATCAAGATCAACAAACTACTTAATAAGAAGGCTCAATGGCAATTGGTCATTGACACTATTTCGGCCGAGTTAAAGGAGCAGAGTAATATTGCTCTCGTGGCCGCCTCTCAGCTTATAAAGGATAACCTCTTTCTAAGTACCCAAAATGATCGTCTGAAAGAAGAGGCGGCCAACGCTTTCAATGACGCCGAGTAAGGTCTCAATGAGGTCATTGAAACATCCAAGGGTTGGGCCCTAAAAGCCTTTGAGATGTCATTAAGGTGATTAAAGATGAGGAATATTACACTCAGCAGAATATACTCACAGACTAAGGCTCAGTAGCCAACAAAATGAAAATAAAAATCAAAGGAGGGGAACAAGTCTGCTAACACAAAGTGCAGTGTGCAGAGGGGCATAAACCAGTACATGAGACATGAGATATCTTTTGTGTTAGTAGCTTGTGAGGCATATTATTTTTGGATCTGCTTGTAGAGCTAATGGTTGCATGAATATCTTTTGTTGGAACCTCTGACTTAGGCATATGGAGAATTATATTGCTTCACCCATCCTAGGATGTGGGGGGCGAATACTGGTTCTATTAGTTGGATGTGTTTTGCACTTTTGCCTTTCTTTTCTAAATCTTTCAGTTACTGTTATTATGTTATTCCGCTTTTGAAAACTGCAATTACTTGCATTAATTTTTTTGGACAATAATTATTCTCTACCTGTTTCCTATCACACAAGTCTTTTTTTTTTCTCTTTATTACTCTCCTCTCCTTGGTCCTTCTACACTAGAATTTTTGGCACGCGATGCGTGGTTGAATTTTTTTTCGAAACAGAAACTCGATTTTTTTCGACATAAGAGTCAAAATTTGAACATTAGACATATGAAGTATAATTGTTTTTAGTTGCAAAATTTGATTAGTTTAGCTTATGTCACTTAAAATTCTTTTTAATTTTTTTTTACTTTTCAAAGTTAAATTCTAAGAACAAAATAGAAATTTTATTGAATTTATTTATGATTTCTAGTATTATAATTTTTTAGTTGATTTTTGAATTAAGTACAGTACTTCATAAATTGTAAAGGAAGTGGATACTTTGATTTCAAGTCAATTTTTTCATAGGTTGTAGTTTGTAAGTGAATTTTTAAGTTTTTGTAAAATTTCCTCATTTTAGTGATTTGCATAACGTAAATTATACAATTTTATGATTTTAGTTGACTTGTGAGTGATTGTTATAATTATATTTTTCGTATTTTTGTTTGAAGCCCCCTTTGATTTGTATGTGAATTTGCGATTTAGAATGAGAAGGGGGTAACATAGTCTATTCAATCGGGGACACCATAGCTCCCCCTTCCCTTATATAATAGAGATATGTTGTACTTTAATTCTTGAATGATATTTTACATAAACATTTTTACCTTGATAATTAATCGTTATTATATAATAGAAAAAGTTAGGTCCAAATATATGTAAAAGTTTTATTATATATAGGAAACACTATAAAAAGGTAAATAATTTTTTTCCTTGTCTAATTTTTAAATTCTTATTTCACTACAAATACACCTCTATTTTTTATCATGACCCACCATTAATTCCGAATGGTTCTTAAAATAGTGATTCGTAAATAAATTTTTTTAAATGTTTTTGTATGTATTGACGTTGTAGGTTATTAGTTTTAGTTTGTATGTTAATTTTAAGTTTTAATAAAGTTTCCTGATTATTTGAGTGATTTGCGTGATTTTTATAACGTGATTTTGTCAATTGTATGAGTGATTTGTAAAGTTTCTTCTTTTAAGTGATTTGTTAGTGAGGGTTGTAAATTAATTTTCGGTAGTTTTCTTTGAGTGCCGATTTTGATTTTGACATTCCTTTTGTAATTTAGAAAGGGAAGGGGGGCAAAATAGGCATTTCAAAAGAGGACATCATTACTCCCCCTTCCCTTATATAATAGAGATTTGTAAATAAAGAAAAAGAATGAAGTATCTTTTTTTTTGGTAATATAATAAACTTTTGCAAAACAGAAAATGAAATTATATAGTGTTGATATTTTTTAATATATACTAAAACAAATCCAGCATTATTCTACATAATAATATTTGTTGTTATATACTACCTCCATTTTTATAATTATTACACTTTGACATTTTATATTATTCGCAAGTTTCACTTTGACCATCGATTGTGATCTATACGTAGATAAAAACATAATCATGTGGGGTGTTAGATACGTCTTAATATGTACTTTTTATTATTTTTACAAATGCAAAACTAGAGACATATGTGCTCAAATTTTTACATTGACATGCATGAAAAGTGTAAGTGTAATAATTAAAAGAAAACGGAGGGAATGTAAGCAAAGATATTTCAACTAAAAAAGAAATCATGAAAATATTTCAAAAAATCATGAAATCATGAAGATATTTCAAATAATATTTGTTGTTATATATAGGTGAAAATATTTCCAAAAAAACACAGAAGAATCAAGAGAGTCGATTGGTAAAGATTTTTCAAAATAGAGGATGTAATATTATTCATTTGTTTAATCTTTACTTGCAAAATGGGGTTACTAGTCTTTTATGCACGCGCGCATATGTCGATTATTTGGATCTATTCTTAATAAATTTCATCAAAAATATAATTATAGAAATGTGATTTATAATTATTGTTATACAAAGTACTATAATCTATAAAGTTTTTAGAAATTGAAATAAACATTTAGATGTAAAGTTTTGTAGTCAAATTAAATTTGTAAATTTTTTATTGAGTAACCATTTTTCTTATTATGTCAAGTTACTTTTTTTTCAGGGGAATTATGTCAAGTTACTTTGTTAATGCTTATTTAGTTTATTATTAGATTTTTTTGACCCATTTTTAAATTAGGAAAGGATATAATTATACAAAATCTGAATATTCAATTAAGTATATATATTTAGCTAAGGATAAAAATACATTTCATTGGGGGACACCATCACTCCTCTCTTGACTTATATAATAGAGATAGCACTGGAATTCATGAGAGGAAAGAAATAGAGAATAAAGAAAAAGGCACCTCATGTGCTAGGAAATAAATAGAGAAAATAGATTGTCAATCGCAATGAATATGCAACCTCATAAAATGGAAGATGGTGCAAACAAAAAAAAATGAAGTATATGTACCAAAGCCAGCCCAATGCTTAAGAGGCGATTGAAACTCACAGAAGAAGGTTCAAGTTCTCCAATCTCCATCATATTTTTTAAAAACAGTTCAGGGCAGTTGTGAATTATAAATTCCTGAGTTCCACAGCAGACAGCAGCACATTTGAAGTTCATATAATATGCAGAATAGACATGCGATAAAATTAAGCAGAAACATACAAACCTGTACAAAAACAGCAGATGATTTGACGAAAAACATATACACTACAAAGGGGCAAAAGGTCCCAAGATCGATTCCTCATGGGGATATTGACAAGGGGGATTTGCCCGGGAAGGAGGATTTTGCAAGAAGAAAGATCTATCAGTTCAATTGCGAACACTGTCATATTCTTTGGGTTGAAAGATGGCCAAGCTACTGTTTCCTAGATTTCTTTGAAGACAATTTGTTCTCCAGCTTTTTCTGTGCAGCTGCAAACTCTTCCTCTGTGGGTTCTGACTCTGAGGTACCTTGCCCCCCAAATTTTTCCACCAAAGAGTTAAACATTGAATCAAATCGGTCCTTCCTCTCAGTTCGTCGCTGAGATATGATTGCATATAGATCAGAATCTGACTTCTTTGACCTGAAGGTTTAAGGAAACACACAAAAGAAACAGTGCGGTCAAGCTTTTAGAATTCATCTCCAATGAATATAAGATTCAATGTAAAGGGAAAATGGAGTTACTTCTTTTTCCGCTTCAAAGGGCTTGTAGGCGGTTTCGTTTCAGATACCTCTTTAGCCCATTTCTTGTAAGATTTGAATTCTTTCAGCTCTCCTGCGTAGCAGTTTGCATATCATGATCCAAGTAAGTACAATGACTAGATCATAGTCATACTGAATGTGACTGCTAGTTTCATAATATGCAATAAACATTATATTGCACATTTGCACCAATGTGCAGTTCCACAAAGGTGACAAAATTTAACTGCCCTAGTGCCCTACATGCTACAGTGACCACCATCAGGCAAATCACACCTGGTGTATCATTTTTCAAGTAAAGATGGTACCTTATCACCATCCAAAAAAGCCATCAGTCCTCTACATTAGTAGAAAAGTATATGTAATATGGAATCCAAGAAGCAAAACCAAAAATATAGTGCTATCTCTATTCACTAAAATTTGAAAAAACCTTCTCACTTATGGACACAATAGAGCCTCTTACCTGAAGCTATTGCCTCATCCAGGATATCCTTATATCGATGAGAGTCCAGTCTAGGGTCTGAGCACAGCATTGAGCAAAAAAGCCTATAATACAAAGCAAGAATAATGTCACTGACGTGCGCTTATGGAAGAGGAAATGCAGAAAGGGGAGAGAAAGTACCTTTTCATATTACCCTTGTACTTCTTGTAAAGGCTGATCAAATCCTTTTTCTCTGAATCAGATCCCCTGTAGTTTGCTTCAAACTCTTCAATATCAGCCACAGTGACCTGGAAGTGCACACATCAAGGTCAGCTTAAGCAACATCAACAAATAGCTGGAATTTTATGCAAAAAAGGTTATCTGTACACAGAGATCTTACCTTTTTATACATGGCTCTGAAGAATTTCTGCAAATTCTGAACCACATTCCCAGCAAGATCCTATTCAATCAGAGGTAAAGAAAGAAAGCTGTCATTGTGAATTCTCATCTTGCAATCTGAAGAACATGAATAACACATGAAAATTCCAGAACAGGACCAAAATTGACAGTGCACACATGTCTACAAGAAAGCAGCAGTCATAATTTTTATTCCACAGCAAGGTGAGCTCTTAACATTGGATATCATTTGCATGCACATAAGCTGCTTATTAGCTTCCGAATTCAGAAGTTACTTATCCATTTAATTCTGGAACTTCAAGAACAACTCACATCATCATCAACTACCCCAGTCTGATCATAAAGGGCTCGCTTCTCCTCGTCACCGAGAATAGACATCACCTTCTGCAGCTGTTGAAACTTTTCATTTGCTTCCTATAATAAGAAGAAAGGCAATCCATTAAACGTTTATTCAAGAAAAACATCTAGAAAAGATGATTCAGAACACCTTATTATTAGGGTTCTAATTAAGATAAAAGTCGCAATCAATACCTTATCATCAGGGTTCTTGTCAGGATGGAGTCGCAATGCCAGTTTGTGGTATGCTTTCCGAATTTCCTGCTGAGATGCACTTCTTTCTACACCGAGAACCTGAAATTTTATATTTTCAAATCTTTAAGCCAATGCACAGTCTCTCAAACTACACAGTAGCACTAATACTACTTTTCTGAAGCAGGTTAGGGTAACAACCAACCACAGGCTCTTCTTTAAGCATAAATTCGTCTTCTTGGACCATCATATAAACTTCTCATACAGACATGCACTAATCTAAAGCATCTAGTTTTCTCAAGGACTCCAACCCATCAAGAGCAACATGTCAGTCGAGATGAAGCCACCTAGCCTTCGCTAGGCCCCAACATCTAGATAAGGGAAGTTAGCCCAAACGTAACCAGCTGAGCTTCCTCGAGAAAGTTCTGTTTAGTACACGCTGCCTACGCACCACTCGGACAATGCTCAAAGCCAACTACTAAAGTACAAATCCCACACTCTCAAGAAAAGTATCTCCCAAGAACAAATAATGGGGCAGGTGGTTAGTCCTACTCAACAATTTGCACTAGCGATGGCAAATTTTATTATTGGTTTATAAACTAGCTAAAGCATATACAATGTATTTGTTCACGACCACTGCAATTGTTTTATCCGGTAAGTTAATTTTATCGAATCTCTGAAAGCTAATCATAACATAACCAAAGATTCAAATAAAATTACCTAACCACAGAATTTCGAAGGTATGATCAAATAAATTTCTCAATGGAAAGAGTTTAGCAAAATAGAACCTCTAATCCTACAAAAACTCTACTCCGATTGAACTTCTATCACATCTTCAATCACTCAAACCTAATCAAAATCAAATTTTGCATAGAAATGAAGAACCAAATGCGTGGTTAATTGTCACATTGAATATCGTAAACTTGATCTTCAATTCCTCAATCAAAAATATAAATTAGGGTTTAAACAAAAACTATCAATTCACCTCATTTCCTCAATCAATTGGGAAAAAAAACAATCAAAAATCGAGAAATTTGAAACCCTAAAATGGTTATATGGATAAAATAACTAAACAATTTCTACCTCGTAGAGGCTCTTCTCAGCTGTAGAACCTTCATGGTCGTCCATGTTAACGTCTTCTTGATGATGCTCAGCTTCAGGTTGTTCCTTTGTAGATTCGTCGGAAACCCCAGTCTTCTTTTTTCTCCCCATTTGATGGTTGAGGGAAATCTGGGTTTTTGTTAGGAGAGAGAAACGTCTGGAAGTGAAGAAAGGAATGAGTTTACGTTTGCCAATTACTAGATTAGTGCTGAGACTAATTTATATGAGTGGTACTCTTCCCGCCATTTTCCTCTAATTTCAGGGATTTTCCCGCTGTGACCGTGAGTTCTTGTAGTTTTGTTTTCTTTTTTTGTTGGAGGGTTATTCTTGGGGTCTGGCTAGAGTGCTAGACTTTGTAAAACTGATCCGATTTGAACGACTCTACTCAATATATGAACGGTAAGTCCATCTCATATACACACAATAACTCTAGTCCGACTTTGTGAAATGTGTTGAGAGTTGTAGGATAAGTGGGAGCTTCGACGCAAGTGAAATACCATGTTTTGAGTAGTTAAGATTGAGGTGTTGTAAATGATAGGTCACATGTTCGAATTCTCCCTCCTCTTCTTTGTACTGCTTTCGTGACTCATATAGATTAAAAAAAATGATCCACCCCGAATGACAACTATTTTGAGTAGAGGTGTCAATCTGGGTCACTGGCTGGGTTTGGGTTGACCCAAGCTGGGTCGGAATGATTTGGGTCGGAATGATCTGGGTGACAGTGTGTCATGGGTCGGAACTGGGTGGGTCGGGTGAGCTTGGGTCGGGTGAAACTGGGTGAGGTGATCTCAGAACTGGGTCGGAATTGGGTCGGGTGATATTGGGTCGGCCGGTATCTGGGTTGGGTGAATTTGGGTTGGAATGGAATGAGGTGAAGTCGGTCCAAATCGGCTTTCGGAATGACTTGGGTCGGAAGAAATCGGCTTTCGGGATAACTTGGGTCGGAAGAAATCGGCTTTTGGAATGACTTGGGTCGGAAGAAATCGGGTTTCGGAATGACTTGGGTCGGAAGAAATCGGGTTTCGGGTTACTTGGGTCGGAAGAAATCGATATCGGAATAACTTGGGTCGGAATAATTCGGCTTTCGGAATTACTTGGGTCGGAAGAAATCGGCTTTCGGGTTACGTGGGTCGGAAGAAATCGATATCGGGATAACTTGGGTCGGAATAATTCGGCTTTCGGAATTACTTGGGTCGGAAGAAATAGGCTTTCAGGTTACTTGGGTTGAAAGAAATCGATATCGGAATAACTTGGGTTGGAATAATGCGGCTTTCGGAATTACTTGGGTCAGAATAAATCGGCTTTCGGGTTACTTGGGTCGAAAGAAATTGATATCGGAATAATGCGGCTTTCGGAATTACTTGGGTCGGAAGAAATCGATATCGGAATGAATTGGGTCAGAATAAATCGATCGCGACCTTCAGAATTAATTGAGTGTTCAAGAAATCGACTATCGGAATGACTTGGGACTTGGGTTAGAATAGATCGGATTTCAACTTGGGTCGGCATAAATCGGATCTCGGTAGGACTTGGTTCTTGGAACGACTAAATATCGAACCGGCGGCGTCGTGGCGTATTGATTTGGGTCGAGATTGTTATAAACTTATAACATGTGATATTGTGATATTGTAGTATAGATTAGAGTCATTATACTTTATACTTATAGTGGTATATTATAGTAATCTGTAATTATACTGATATTGTGAATTGTGATTGAGTCATTGTGAATTTTTTAATAATACATTGAATCATTAATAGTTTGCTACTTATATTACTAATTTGAAATGTTACTAAAGTAAGACTTATAAGTTATACTTATATTATTGGGCCATTCACCATTATTGGTTATTGGTAATTGACCTATTGCCTAAGTATCGCTGATTAGTTATTCACTTATTTAGTTATTGTTATTCATGATTGCATATGTATTCAAGTAACAAGTAACAACTAACATCTAACAAGTAACAAGTAACAACTAACAACTAACAACCATAAGGATTATTGATTATAGACTTATAGTGTTAGGGTTAATAGACTATTAAACTTAAACATTTTGTTAGTTAGTGACTTACTCACTCTCAAGTTTGAATCAGTTACTATATAGCAACAAAAAGAGTTAGAATTAAAGAATTAGGTTGACATTAAATCATTAATGAAAGTATCTTAATTCGTAATTATAAAATTGTTCGACTTTTCATCGTTCATGGAACAACTCAACAAGTAACAATGATCAATGTTAATCACTTAATCGAATATGTCATATGAAGATGATACATAATCATACACTATATCGCTAGAGGATAAACATGAAACATTGAAGCTATGAAAGTAGCTCATAGTCAATATAAAATAATCATGTCATTGTATCAGTAGAGGATGAAACATTGATCGAATTTCGTTAAGTTAAGGTTGACATAAATCAAATGATCATAAAATTGATTGTTTTGAACATTAATCAAAAGTCAAAACCATCAAATGATCATAAGATTGATCATTGATGTTATTACACGGTTTTAACAATAATTGAAGCATATTTAGAATAGATTGATCGACTTTCATCGTTGATGTTTCAGTTTTGGATCTTAAAAGATAGTAAGATACTAAGTTGCTATACATATCGTCGTATAACAACTTAATCATATGTATCGTTGTAGATCTTAATCAAAAGTCATACTAAGTATCTGTCTATTTCATTACTTAAATAATCATACTTAACAGTTTATACTTTCACATCATTCATAATCAGTTGTACATGAATCATCTTGTTTAAAATTAAAAATACTAATTAAACTTCTAAAGTTTATAATTTTTATTAATTTATAATATTACTAATTACTAAACAAATTTGCAAAATCAATACTAGAATTACAAATCGGTATTAGAAAATGAAGAATGATAAAGTTAAAAATTAGAAAAAAGAATACTTAAACTCGTCATAACTTTAGCTATTTGATTTGAGAAAAAGTAAATCCAACCATTGATATTTTGAAATCCATGTGTTTGGTCACTCTTGATGTTCATTGGTCAAAATAAATAAATCAAGGATCATGGTTTGAGACCATTGATTAGTCAATACTAAATCTGAACCCTTCAATTCTATAATCTCTAAAATCAGAAATCTAAAATCCACTCTATAAAATCTCAGCCATTTACTCTCAAAAGCCAACGGTTCAGATTATATCTAAAAACTAACCCTAAAATTTCCTACTATATAAACCCTTTTTAAAACTCCCCCTCATTTTTCGCCTCTTTCTGATATTTCTCTCCTCTACAGTTCTACTTTTCTCACTCATTCTCTCTCTCAGACTCTCGGCTTTGCGCAGCAAAATCATTCTCACTTCGGTCTTCAACATCACCTTATCACACGGCGGCGCAAAAGCTCGTCACTGACGCAAAAAATCAAGGTTTTCAGGCAACTTTTTGGTGTTTTTCGACTAATCTATGACAGGTACACGTTATCTTTTCTTTCCATTTGTTTTTCCCTTTTTTGATTTAGTTTGCTAATTTCAATTTATTATTTGGTGTTTTTCGATTTAGTTTCTTTTTTTTTTCGATTTAGTTTCGACTAATATATTATTGTGTCGTTGGGAATGTCATACTTGTTACATTTGATTGAAAATTCGGAGATTGAAATTCGATGCTAATTCCCAACCACCTCCGCCGCCATCTGATTGGTGAGTTGGGGTTCTGTTTTCATTTTTTGGGATTGGTTGTTTGTTTTTTCGATTTATATTCATTTTTTTGCTTTGTTTTCTGATTTTGGTCAATTACTGATTTTTTTTTATTTTCAATTTTTGAAATTTGTTCATCTACTAATCTTGGTTTTCTTTTTCTGATTTTTCGATTTTTTTCATTTTCAATTTTTCATTTGTGTTGGGGTTTCTGTCGGGGTTGTTGATTGGGGGATGGGTCGGATGGTTGTGGTAGGCCTGGGTTGGTGGTTGGATTGGGGTCGGGGTGGTTATGTTGAGGATGGTTCGGGTGGTTGTGTTGGGCTTGGTTCGGTGGCTGGGTTGGGGTTTGGGTGGTTGTGTTGGGGGCTGGATCGGGTTTTAGTGTTGGAGGCTGGGTGCCTGGGTCGGTGTTTTGGCAGGGTGGGTGGTGGGGTGTTTGGGTCAGGTGGGCGGTGGCTGGGCGGTGTTAGGGGCTGGGCGGTGGTGGGTTGTCTGGGGAAAATTTGGATCGATTTTTTGGGGGAAAACTTGGATCGATTGTTTGGGAGAAATTGATTCGATTTTTTTTGGGAAAAATTGATTCGTTTTTTTTGGGAAAAATTGATTTGAAATTTCTGGGTCATTTTGGGAAAAATTGGTTCATTTGTTGATGTCGTTTCTGGGTTGTGTTGTGTAGATGTGTGGGAAAAATTGGTTCATTTGTTGATGTCGTTTCCAACCCTATTTTCTGGGTTCATTTTTGGGTTTAATGTTGTGAAGATGTCTTGGTGCATTTGTTGATTTCATTTCCTTGTTGATGCAGATGAATGATGAAGAATGATGATGAACGATGATGAACGTTGATGAAGGGTGATGAACGATGATGAGGCGGCTGATGAAGGTTGATGAAGCTAAGGATGATGAAAGATGATGAAGGATTAAACCGGGAAAACTCATAAAATAATTAATTTTGTTATTCTTTTTTATAAATATAAGTTTTTAGAATTCATTTTTTCTTTTGATTTCTTGTACCAAATTCATCAAAATGATTAATAATAATATAGTTTATTAATTTAATGTTGTTTATTTTTTTTATGACAATGTTGTTTATTTGCTTAGCATTAAATTTTAACTGATTGAAGTTGCTAATTTTTTTTAAAATTTTTTTGAATGCCATTTGCGACCAGATTTCTGGTCGTAGAAGACAACTATTTGCAACGAGAACTAAATCTGGTTGCAAAAGAACAATTACGACGAGAAAGTGAAACTGGTTGTAATGTTATTTACGACCACTGACGACCACACGCATTTCTGGTCGTAAAAGGCTTTTTGCAACCAAATTTGAGCCTTTTGCGACCAGAAGTCTGATCGTAAATGGCCATCTTTTATGTAGTGAAGGGTTGGGTCGAAATTGGGTTGAGTCAGAACTAGGTTGGTGATAGTTGGGTTGGGTCACAATTGGGTCGGTGATAGCTGGGTTAGGTCACAACTGGGTCGGTGATAGTTGGGTTGGGTCACAACTGGGTCGGTGATAGCTGGGTTAGGTCACAACTGGGTCGGTGATAGTTTGGTTGGGTCACAACTGGGTCGGTGATAGTTGAGTTGGGTCACAACTGGGTCGGTGATAGCTGGGTTGGGTCACAACTGGGTCGGTGATAGCTGGGTTGGGCCACGACTGGGTTGGGTGATAACTGGGTGGGTTTAACTGGGTCATTGGCGGGTGAATTTGGGTGCGGGTTATTTTGGATCGGAAACAGGTTGGGTCTGGGTCGTTATTCACGGGTGCAACTGGGTACGGGTAAAACTGGGTCGGCCCAACTCAGGTTGAGTTACTAATTCCACGGGTTAAACTGGGCACGGGTGAACGCTGGGTCAGAATGGGTCGGCTTTCCATTCGACCACTCTCGGCTGGGAACAGGTTGGGTCTGGGTCGCATGCGGGTTCACCCGTGGGTCGGCCCAGCTTTTGACACATTTTTGAGTAGAGATGGTCAACAATGCGGGTCAATTCAACCCAACCCAGCTCGTGGGCCGTATGGGTTGGGCCCAATAGACCCACGAACGCCAGAATCACTTCTCGAACCCGTGAAAACCGGTAACAGACCGGTGTGGCCCAAGATTTTTCAGCCCGCGGACCAGCCCCCTCAACCCATGAATTTCACGATTCGGTCTTGGACAGTGAAATCTCAGCACCGCCTGCTACAACCCACGTCCCGGCCCGCCCTACCCGCACTAGTGGCCATCACTAATTCTGAGTATTTAGTAAACTATGATTTTCCACTATAGATATTAATTGAATTTGATTTTTGAAAGATTTTCAAAAAACTATCTTTTATAACCATTTTTATTTTTCAAAAAACTACCTTTTAAAAATTTTCTTTCAAAAAACTACCTTATATAACATATTCCTTTCAATATACAATCATGTTATGTTTATATTTAATTCTAATCAATAAATGACAATCGCCCTAAGTGTTGTTGCCGATGGAATAGCAAAAAAGAAGAGAGAAACGATAGGGTAGGAAAGAATAACACTTTACAATGACTTAATTATTAACGATTAAATCCCATTTATGGTAAAATGATAGTATATTGAAACAAATTTGTTATATAAGGTAATTTTATGAAAGAAAATTTCTTAAAGGTTGTTTTTTGAAAAATTTGATTATAACGGGTAGTTATATGAAATTTTCCATTGATTTTTTTATACTTTAATACTTTGTAATTTACTTTAACATCATCTCTTTTTTTGTTATTTGTTATGGTTGACTCAAAATAAATTTATTTTACTAACCTTATATGCAATGCATATGAAAATATATAGAGAATTAAATTAATTATTAATTATATTTAATAAATCGGTGATTTTTATTTATTTTATCCTACTAAGTCGAGGTTTTCTTAGAGGGAATTGTTTGTGTTGTAAATCTTCATTGTTTTCTTTTTATTGTGTCTTTTTAGCTTTTTATTTTTGTTGATTAATTAGGTAGTTACATCTTTTTTATTTATTTTTTTCCTTTCAGATCAAGTCATAATAAGAATTAAATTAATTAGACAGTTACACTCTTTTTTCTTTTTTCGTGTCCCACCCATATTGCTTTATATAATAAAGATTTTAATTTTAAATTATATATTTAATTCAAAATATGACTTGATTTGAAATACACACGATGCAAACTTCACATGATCTCATAAAGCTAAAACATACCAGTCCGACCACGAACCCGACTGAAAAATAAACAAAATTGAAGCATAACTCGTACTAGACCGAATGCGACCCATTTTACCAACTTTGGGTATAACAGAGTATTTCAACAAAAAATTATATCCTAACCTGAATGCAAAACCGATGAACATCTAATCCTAATAAACTGAGGGCCTGTTCTCCCCAGCTTATTTTCAGTTCAGTTCAGCTCCCATCAGTTCAGTTCTGTTCAATTCAGTTCAGCTCCAATCAGTTCAGTTCAGTTCAGTTCAGCTCTATTCTTTTATAACCATTTTGTTAAATATTATTATTATGTTGGTATAATTTATTTTACTCATTACTCTTATTTTATTATTATTATTATTATTATTATTATTATTATTATTATTATTATTATTATTATTATTATTATTATTATTGTTATTATTAATATTATTTAAATATATATCATTACTATTAAGTATTATTATTGTTGTTGTTGTTTCTATATATTATTTGTTTATTATAGCTTTACTCATTGTTATTACTATTATTATTAGGAGGAACATGATTTAGGTCAAAGCACAAATAAACCCACTTTTTTGATCCCATAAACCAATCAAATCGCGTCAAGACGGTTTATGATGTAATTTTCGCGGTCCAACCCAATCATTATTTTTATTACTAAATATTTTTATATTATTAAATCTAATTATTAAAATAGTAATATTAATTTACTTCTTAGATATTATTGTTATTATATATCATCATCAAGTATTAATATATTAATACAAATAATATAAAATAAGAATTATTAATTATCATTAATTATTATTATTATTATTAATTTATGATTATTAATATAATTTATTTATAACTATCATTTAAAAATATCCAAAATACTATTATTATTATTATTCATTATTATTACTTATCATTATAATTATTATTTAATATTCATATTATTATTGTTTAAAATATTATTTATATATTTATTACATTCAATTTAATTCAATTTAATTTAATTTAATTCAATTCAGTTCAGTTTAGTTCAGTTCAGTTCGGTTCAATTTAGTTAAGCTCCAATAAGTTCAGTGCAGTTCAGTTGTTTTATGCCGAAGAGAACAGGCCATGAAGGGGTAAGCAGAATTGTATTCTAGTACAGTTACTTAATCATATACTTCCTCTAGTTGAAAAATACTTCACACACTTTTCTCGATATACTTGTCATTGCATATTTTTAACCATTCATAACTTTAATTCCATATAAGTAATATGAAAAGTAAATATTATGAAAGCAAATATATAGATAAGTCTAACAAATCCCACATTACTATATATTTTTTTCTTACATATAAGAGCATATTCTCTTCGGCATAAAACAACTGAACTGAACTGAACTGAACTGATTGAAGTTGAACTAAACTGAACTGAATTGAATGTAATAAATATAAAAATAATATTTAAACAATAATAATATGAATATTAAATAATAATTATAATGATAAGTAATAACAATAAAGAATAATATTAATAGTATTTTAGATATTTTTAAATGATAGTTATAAATAAATAATATTAATAATCATAAATTAATGATAATAATAATTAATGATAATAATGATAATTAATAATAATTATTTTATATTATATGTATTAATATATTAATACTTGATGATGATATATAATAACAATAATATCTAAGAAGTAAATTAATATTACTATTTTAATAATTAGATTTAATAATATAATAAAATTTAGTAATAAAAATAGTGATTGAGTTGGACCGCGAAAATTACATCATAAACCGTTTTGACGCGATTTGATTGGTTTATGGGCTAAAAAACGTGGTTTTATTTGTACTTTGACCTAAACCATGTTCCTCCTAATAATAATAGTAATAATAATGAGTAAAGCTATAATAAACAAAATAATATATAGAAACAACAACAACAACAACAACAATAATAATAATACTTAATAGTAATGATATAAAAATAAATAATAACAATAATAATAATAAGAGTAATTAGTAAAATAAATTATACCAACATAATAATAATATTTAACAAAATGGTAATAAAAGAATGGAGCTGAACTGAACTGAACTAAACTGAAAATGAGTTGGGGAGAACAGACCCTAATTCACAAAAACAATCAAAAGATAATGTGTAAATAATAGAACAAAAAGTTTTATCAAGTATTTAAAACATAGAAACTATTTAATTTGTTTTTAAAAACAAATATTTTACTATATGTTTTGGCTAATTCCTTATTGGAGTTAAGTACCTGCTAGTCGAGTTAGATTAAAAGAACTTAGGAGCCATAATCAGAGTCGGTTGTGATCGATTAATTTCATTACCGAATTGAGTTGAAACTTTTTCTCACCCTTGTGTTATTTCTCACTTTGTAATATCTCATGCTATCACCATATTGTAGGACCCACGAGACTATCTACAGCTCCACCATTCGTATGATATTGTCCGCTAAGCCATGACTAGCATTAATTTGCAATGTAGTTGGTGAACTATTATAAATTAGGTAACTAGATATTTGTCAGATGTGTGATTTGGGATGTATGCCCAACAATCCTCCCCTTAGACCAAGGACCATAAGCCTCCCCTCCATTGATAATCCGTCTAATCATCTTGTATCGTCGCCAACCCGCGGAACACACCGCCTGACCACAAAAATACCATGAAGCAAGAGTTTTGACACAAAGCACAAATTTCCCATCGTAAGGTCGTACTGAGAGCCTCCACATCTCCTTAAATATCATGCATCATTGCCTCTAAGCTATGTTTGCATTTAACATGTTTCCGCTCTATCCCATGCTTCCGGGTTGCACCCCTGACATATTCATGCTCTACAACCGCATGTTCATACATATGTCATGCACCATGCCTATGAGCTATGTTTGCAACCAACATGTTTCCGCTCCATGCCATGCTTGCACCTGACATATTCATGATCTACAACCGCATGGCCATACATTAACTGAGTCACTCGTCTTCGAGAACCATACAGAGTACCACCAAAGTTTTACACCGAAGCCCTAGAGCTTCCCCCGCTCTACTTTACACCATGCATGCTCCAACAAAACTATGGGGTCCACCATTATATGTTAGTTCTCCCAGCCGAACCGTCAACTCTCGCACAACTTGTAGGTCCCACAAGTCCACCTACAGCTCCATCAGTAGTATGATATTGTTAGCTTTGGGTTTGGACCGCACGAATTTGTTTTTGGGCTCCTTCCCAAAAGGCCTCACATGAACGTAGTTGGTGAACTAATATAAATTAGGTAACTCCTCATTTATCCGATGTGGGACTTGAAATGTATAATACGATACATATTCCTAACAAGTGGTATCAAGAGCTAGGTTGAATCATTATGCACATTGATCTTGTTGAATAGCCTTTGTGAAAATTACCTTTGATGATGAGGTAAAAGTTTTGATTTTGTTGTCCTCTTTACCAAAAGAGTAGGAGACTGTTGTTTCTGCTATTAGTAATTCTGCAGGGAAGAAAGCAGTAAAGTTGGATGATGTTAGGGATTTGGTGTTAAGTGAAAGAATTTATCGACATAATTACAGGGAATCATCTTGTGGAGCATACAACGTTGAGGGTAGAGGGAAGAGACAACATGAGAGATCTAAGCAAGAAAAGTCTAAAAGATCAAAGAGCAATGGACGAGTTGGTAAGGCAGAAGCGGAGTATTGATAATGTGGCGAGAAATATCACTATAGGAACCAGTGAGAAGATTCCATATACATTTCTAAGGGGAAGAAAAAGAAAAAGTAGGATCAATATAGCGATGAAGAGCGCGGTGCTTCGACGAACTTTGTAACGAAGTTTGTTTCTAATGTTTGGGTGGTAAGCAGTGCAGCAAGCTCAACTGGTTCACGGATCTTGGATTCGGGTTCTTCGTTTCATTCTTCAATTCGCCGTGCAAGGAGTTGTTTCAAAATCTGAAATTTAAGAAACTCGGAAAAGTGTACCTTGCAGATGATAAACCATTAGAGGTTGAAGGCAAGGGAGATGTGATCGTGAAGCTTGCAAGCGGGGACATGTTTGAGTTGAAGGATGTCAAGTTCATCCCAAATTTGAAGGAAAACTTGAAATCAATTAGTCAACTTGAGAGGTCCCACTACAAAGTAGTGTTTGAAGGTTGTTCCTGGAAAGTTGCTAAGGGCGTTATGGTAGTAGCTCGAGGTGCAAGTAGTGGAACAATGTACACCATGGGGAACATGACAAAGGTAGCTAAAGAAGGGATGAAGAAAATTTCACGAAGAGTGTCGTTCAGTCAAATGTTCGTATATAGTAGGCTTGTGAAGAATAAACATGGTGGTAAAATCAGTGTCTCTTCGGTTATGGAACAAACAAGGTGAAAAGGGCACACACGAGAGTGCTGTATGAGAAATCGAGCCTAGAGAAGGATGTTTTGTTCGGGTTGGAGCGTAGCCAAGATGCTCGTAGAACTATGAAAAGTCCTTTATGGTTCATGTTGTGATGGAGAATCGGGGTCGAGTGAGGCCTCGATGTTGCTTCCTATGTGAGTTGGAAGTGGTTCTGTAGTAGGTTATGTGTGGAGAGTGATGATGACAAGTTGAGATTGTGGCTACAAATCTATTGAGGGAATGTTCTTCACTTTTCCCGAAATACAGGTGGGAGATTGTTGGTTATATTGTAGAGATGGTAGTAAGAAGAAGGTAGGTTGATGGTTTGTGGTGCACAACAAGCTATAATAGCTCTTAGGGGGTGCTGCGCCCACAACCGACCATGGTGCTCCAGCGCGTGGTGTACGCAAGATGCCAGCCGGGGGAGGGGGGGGGGTTGGGCCTACGCCAGCGAGTTTTTCCTTTCGTAGTATTTTTCTTCTTTTACTCTGTTTTCCTTGGTGTTATAGGATTTTGTTCATGTTCCATTATAAATATGTTTGAGGCCGTCTATTCATTATGGGAAACGAGGAATATTCTTTTGATCAGAGAGACTAGAAAACACTAGAGAAAAGTTAGAGAGTTTAGATTGTCAAATAATTCTCCTTGTATCATCATCTCATATTCAAAGTTCTAGTAATATTGTTCGTGATTTTCTCTATATTCAAGGATTTCCAGGTTAAAGATTTTTCGTGTAATATTTATTTTTTTATTTCTTAATTTTTCCGTATATTATACTTTATTGTTCGATTTATTAGCGCGTACGATACATATTCTTAACACATGTATATACAGTTTGGTCGTACTTCTCATTCCTTTCTCCTATCCCAATCCCTTATAAAAACCACCCCATATAATTTAATACTTCTCCCATATACAACTGCCCTTATTTTTCACCTCCATACTCCAAACCACAACAAACACCTCCACCACGACTAAAGTACTTTATTTTTAACAAACCTAACATTTGAAATCTCCACCACAATTAGATTATTCTAACAAATCGGGCAACAAAAAGATGAAATTACTTTCTATTAGTACCTTATTTTTAACAAAACTAATAATAATAAAAAAAAACTGAACTTCTATACATTGCCCAACAATTACTTAAAATCGCCCAAAAAATAATGAAATTACATTTATAACCTTTCCACATTTTTTTCTTAAATCAACACCATCCACCTCACCTCCTGCCTGCCTGGCCGCCGCCACCACCACCATCTCCCTCACCTCCTGCCTTCCACCACCACCCACGCACCTCACTCCACCACCCTCACCTCCATTGAAATTACCCTTCTCTCTCCTTCACTGTTTACGTACCACCACCATCCTCACCCTCACCCGCACCTCACTTCGCGTGACGTCGCACACCACCACCACCACCACCACCACCCTCACCCTCACCCTCACCTCCACTTCGCGTGACGTCGCACACCACCACCACCTTCGCATTACGTTGCACACAACCACCTTTGCGTCGAACTTTTTTTTATACTTAGAACGTCCCGCCAGGACGTTCAGCCCATGGGAGGGACGTTCTCCAGTATAAAAAAAATTCGACGCCAAGGTGGCTGCGGTGGAGGTCGATGGTGGTAGTGGGAAGGTAGGTGGTGGGGAAAAGAGAAGGTGAAATGGCAGTAGGTTGGTGGTGGTGGGGGTGGTGGGTAGTGTAGAAAAGACGAAAGGGTAAATTGGTCTATAAAAATATATTCTGGGTGATTTCAAGTACTTTATGGGCGATGTTTAACAGTGGCTACAATAGCCACTATAATTATATAATCTAAAACATATTTTGAATTTTAGTTCATTAAGTTGATTTTATATTCAAACTATAATTATAATTTATACATTAATATATTTGTATATATTGATTGGCTTTATATTCTACAAATATTTATTAATGGTGAAAAAAATTAAATAAAGAAGCGAATAATCTTCCAGGAGGAGAATAATGATTTTTTCTTTATTTTTCGGTGTTTTTAAGTCAATAAATGAATGGAGGCTTTGTTTTATTCAATTTATTTTACTTGTTTGTAACAAGATAAAATAAGATAATATCTGATAATTTAAAATCAAACAAGATAAGATAAGATAAGGTAAGAAATTACCTACACACCGTAAACAATTTTATTAGACAAGATAAAATAAATTAAATAAACTAAGGCTATGTTTAGTTCACCTGAAATTTTCTGATCTGAACTTATCTGATCTGATCTGATCTGAACTTATTTTTTCTGATCTGATCTGATCTGATCTGATCTGAACTGATCTGATAACAAGATCTTATCTTTTAGATTTTTCTCAATATATAAGAAAAAAATATAGTCATGTGGGGTCTTGTTTGAATCGTTTCAATGAGTACTTTATTAATATTCAATTATAATTTTTACTAATATGTAATGAAAGATATAATGATTTTTAAATATAAGCATAATCTGAACTGATCTGAACTTATTTTTTCTGATCTGATCTGATCTGATCTGATCTGATTAGATCTGAAATAAGCAAAAATAAGGTGAACTGAATATAGCCTAACAATGATTATAATTTTATTATAGGCATTGAATACTAATTTTGTATACTTTACTTTCTTTAATATTCTTTTCAAATAAATTGTGTTAGTGCATCCAACTCCCAACTACCCACCCCAAAAATAAGCTTCGTGGCCCTTAAGAAACCATGATTACAACCCAGAATTAAAAAAAAAACCATAATTATAAACCAACTGGTCAAATGAGTCGGCAACTCGCCGACTAACTCATCCACTGGGCTCATTCATTTCATCCAGCCCGACCAAAACCCAACCGCTTCTACTATTAATAATTACTTCCTCCGTCTTTCTTAATTGTTACGTTTACATTATCATAATACATACTTAGGAAGTATTGACAAGTAGATCAATAAAACATAAAATAGTTGTTTTTTGCATGATGGTGATAAAAATAAAGGTATAAAGGTCTATAATAAATGGGTATCACATATTAAAAGTAGAAATATTCGACAAATATATCCATTAAAAAAAATCTAAATGGTAAAATATTACAACTAAAAAGACCTAAAAAAAAAGAGACGACAATAAAATCTATTAGGCTATTGTTTTGCTTAATTTATTTCATCGAAAAACTAGAGTTTTAAAAAATCGAATTTTCGTATCAGATTCAATATAGAATATGAAAATTCAGATTGAATTGGATCAGATTAAAATTCTAATTGATTTGGGTTTGGATCGGAAAATTGAAGTTCAATTTCATTATGATCATATTAGATTAAGCACTAATCCAAATCATACACTTCTAATAGCCATTAAAAAGTATAGAGGTAGTATAAAAACAAGAGACGCCAATAGGAAATGCAAATGGTGTTTTGTTATCTTAAAATCTGTAGCCACCGATATTCTCTCTCCTCCTCACTGCTCTTATCATCATTATCACTTTCTCCTTTTTTTCCTCTATTGTCTCCATCACTCTTTATCATCTTCCACTTGTGATATTTCTCCTTATACTTCTTGTTTTCTTTACTACTAATACCAACAACAACAACAACAACTCTTTACTTTTTTTTTTTTTTTTTCATAAAGGAATCGTCTTTTCTTTCTTTTTTTTCATTTTTGTTGTTAATCTTAATAATAATATTCCATCTTTCAAAATTTCAAAAATTAATTCTAGTTCTTTTAATATAATCTCCATCGATTAAACCTAACAATTTATCTCTCTCTTACAGATCTTTCATCAGGTTAATTTCTTTTGACCTACTTTTTTTTCTTCATATTCGATCTTCGTATTTTTTTTTTCTTTTTCTTATATTCGATCCGTAATTTGTATTTTTATTTTTCTATTTTTGTAGGTATGATTTTTTTTTTGTCGGTTTGTTTATTGTGTGACCTAATTGATTTATGGTTTCTGAATATTATCCTTGAGTTGTAGATTTTAATTGGGGTTGATTTTATTTCTTAATAAGTGATTTTTGTCAACCCTTTTTTTGGGAGATATTATTATTAATCAAATTAAATTCTTTACTGTCTATAGATGTGCTGATTTTTGAATTTTATGTATATGTTTTTTGTGTATTGGATGCTGCTGTGTGGGTAGTTATTTGTATAATATAAGGTTATTGATCTTGATTTTTATAGAAGTGGAGTTAATCTTAAGCTTTAGTTTAGCTTGAAGTTTACTGAATTGAACATGGGGTTTTGAGTTTAGTTTTGCTGATACTTCAAATTGAAGATTATTAATTGAAGGGTAGCTTCAGTTTCAATTAATCTTTGTGTTAGGTTAATGTTCCATCTGTAGTAATTTGATCTCATTTTAATGGAAGTCGGTTTCGTCGTGGTTGGGTGTTGTTTTATTGATGATTTACTGTCATTTTGAAGTGGTTTTTCAATAGTAGTCATTTGTGTTGATATGTAATAGTTTTGTGATGGAATTTTCGTGGTACTCGGAAAATTTAGAAGTTGATAGCCTTCATATTGCATTAGTTTGATGGTCGGTGATGCGGTTTTCGTTATAAAAACCTCATTTGGAATCCATTGAGAGACTGAAATACTGATATATTGGTGTTTTTAGGATTAGGCAGTGCTTTATAAGCTTATCTATAGCTTGTTAGCTTTAGGAATTTGGGTTTGGTGCATGTTTGTGACCGCCTGGTGGTGTTGAATGAAGGTGGCTTTAAGAGTGAAGATTGTTGTGAATTTGACGGGTATTCGAATTCCTTTCTTGACAGGGAATAAGAAATAATGGATCACGATGAGACCGGATGCCAAACACCAGACCGCCCAGTTCTATGCGTTAACAATTGTGGGTTCTTCGGACGTGCAGGAACCAGGAATATGTGTTCCAAATGTCACCGAGAAACGGTCCTGAAGGAGGAACAAACAAGGCTTGCAGCCTCTTCTTTTGATAACATCGTGAACGGGACCTCCAAGGGGAAAGAAGCTGCTGCTGCTGCTTCTGTTGATTTGAAGTCGGAAGTAGTTGTGACAAAAAGCGTAAATGTTAAAGTATCCTGTGATTCAGGCGTTGAACAACCCTCTGAGGCCAAGAAAGCAGGTCCAACTAGATGCATGACTTGCCGTAAGCGGGTTGGTTTGACTGGCTTTAGCTGTAGGTGCGGAAACATGTTCTGTTCCACTCACCGGTACTCTGACAAGCATGATTGTCCCTTCGATTATCAGGCCGCTGCTCAGAGTGCTATAGCTAAAGCCAATCCAATTATCAAGCCAGACAAGCTCGATAAGATATAATAGAAGCATTATGGCAAGTTACCAGTTTCTTTTTCAATGTTTCTTGCTTTTTAGTATTGCTGCTTCCCTTGTTAGAAACCCTTATGTCTATAAATGTACGAGGTCCCATGGCAAGGGGCAGTCACAGTCTGGTGCATTCACCTTGTTGGTCAACAGGGGTGGCCACATCTGCACCAGTTGTAAGTACTTATTTGCTGGTTTGTGGCACTTTGATAATCAATTTGCGGAGTTTGCGTATTTTCTTTATGTTCCTTGTGCAGATGTTGCTTACCCACATACTAACAGATTGCTTGATATCTTGCTTACTCACACTAACAGATTACTTACTTCTATTTTTTGTTTCCTTTGCAGTATCTCAATCTGGCCATCAGTATCATTATTGAATTTATGTTAATGGTTATAGATCTCATCTGCAACTCTTCATTACCATTTCTCTGTGTTACTAATTACCTATTTGAATATTATTCCTGATATATCTTGTTCTCTATGTAGGATAATGCTATGTTCTTATCTGTGTTTGTCTTTACTCTTTTGCATGGTGGTGATGGATCTCAGTAAAATCCAAAACTCTAATGTCAGATATCTGTTTGTAGAGTTGTTCATTGATATTCATGTGTGTCGGTTAATTCGCTTTCATAGCTTTTCTGTAGTAGGTCGATACTGATGGCCCTGGAAGATCATTTTTTTTCGAATTTGATGCAAAAAACTGGAACTATGTTCACTTTCTCGTTAATTTTTTAGAGTAAAGCTAATCTTCTGTTGCTGTGTGTTGTTTTTCGATATTCAAAGAACTGAGTTCTCATATCATTGCCAGTTTAGAAGTGTTTTGGTGTAGAGAATTCGAAATTTGCATACTGATCAAATATAAAATGATTTAGCGCTCCTTGATGCTTTAATAGCAAATTGTTATCGGTGTGGAGCAAGTATTGTAATGCGTGATGCTGCTTATAGCCCTAGTAATTGATTTTAAACTTGATGTTACTTTCTCATGGGCCAAGACTCTGCTGTATTGCTCTCGTTTTATCTATTTATTTCATTGATACTGAGTTGTCCAGTCGAAGGAAGCATTGGGAAAAGGGTGGAGTGGAAGTGTTTGTTGGCCGTGTAGACAATTGGTAGCCTGGAGTTGTAACTTGTAACTTAAAGAGAATGGGGGCTGTGAGGTCTCTGGTTTGCTGGTGTTACTGTGTTGGTCTACTTAGCTGGTTTCGTTTTGTTTTATCGTCTGGCCGTCTTCTAAGTTCATATGCTACAGTTTGTGCTTTGACGTTGTGATTATTCTGCTGCATTTTGTCTGTAATTGAGGCAGCTCTAAACTGATGTGAACTGATCTTAGTTCTTTAGAACTAAAACTAGCAGTTGTTTTGACATGGGGGTCCCTTGCCTCCTTTGACGGAGAACGGTTTATGATATCATTCTTGCAGGATGGCAACATATATATTAGCATTGCCAGATACTCCATCCCAATATAATAAGAATACTTGGGTGTGCACAAAGTTCTAGGATAATTGTTGTGGGTAATTTTTTTGTTATTTTCTTCTTCGTAAAAATAGATATGTAGTCCTCCGTTTCTCAACGTTGTTTTTGGTTTCTCATTGGGATGCCCCATATTACCTTACTTGGGATTGCAGAAGGTGTGTTATACTAAGTGTAGTTCCACATTCCTCGTAGGAATAACATAAAGAAACTGAGAGAGTAAGAGACTGGGATGTGAAGTTTTTGAAAGGGAAGGGAGGTGAGATGTGTATATTGTATTTCGTCGGAAAAATGGATCTGAAAGGAGCTACTGGGACCAGCCAAGGTGGAGACGAATTATTAGATAGTTGAGGGTCGTTTTGTTGAATGCAGTGTTGCATTTATGTTGAGATTGATGGGAGGAAGATGGAAGTGCTGCAAGTTTTTTTTAGTAGAGAGGGGTGCTCAATTTTGAACTGTAGAAGTACCTCACAAGTGATTTGGGGGAATTATTATCTCACATACTAGTTCTGAGGAATGTGATGGTTAAGAACTAGGAAATTGACATTATTTTATCATGCTGTTATACACGTAACCACTCAGTGGACTGATGTCTATGATGAGTGATGGGCCTATTGCCACATTTTATTTTTGGTTTTGGAGCAAGATTATAATGGATGTGCATGGAAATCATGGTATGCTATAAAACTATATTGTGAGGTGAAATTGAATGAGGAAGTCCAGTGCTGATGAGTGGCATACTTGTTTGGGAGCGGTTTGAGTGCTTTAGAGATTAATGTTTCGGTTTAGTTCGTCTTCTTCACCTTAAATAGGAGCTTTTAGAGCGAGGCACCATGGAATTAATCATGTGTAAGCACCAGTTTAGAGCAAGGCTGATCAAGTTTAAGCAATTTTAAGATGTTCAATTTTCTCTCGTGTTAAGGAAGAGAACCATAGTCCATTCTAGTTTCTTATATTTGCAATTGCAGGCTTGCAGCACATGTTTTGCTCCATATTTCCTGAAGTGTGCGGTTGTTTACTCACATCTTTATTCATTAAGTTGTGGCGTCTCAGGTATCTGTTTTGAGAGTACCCTTATGATTGTCTGTGAATTTGCTCGACTTTTGCTCCCACTATTACATGTAAACTGACTGGAATCTGGAGCATTTTTCAATCTCCATTGAATGGAGTTGATACTGTGGTCTTTGAGTTTGGCTCCTGCGTAGTTTTTCAGGTTGTGTTAGTAATTGTTTGAGCTTGGCTCCTGTGTAGTTTTGCAGGTTGTGTTAGTAATTTGTTTGAGCTTGGCTCCTGCGTAATTTGGCTGGTCATGGTAAGTTGGTAACCCTGTTTTTAGCTTGGCTCACGCGTAGTTTGGCTGGTCATGGTAAGTTGGTAACCCTGTTTTGAGCTTGGCTCACGCGTAGTTTGGCTGGTCGTGTTAATCCTGTTTTGAGCTTGGTTCCTGCGTGATTTGCTGTCAAATAGATCTTATTTATGTTCTGATGGTTCCTTTCTCCAAGTTACTGTAATATTATTATTATCCTAGTGAAGGTGTTGGAGGGGAAGAATTGGTTCTTTTTCATAAGCAGGTTAATAGTTGACCCTGTTTCCAGTGGTTGCTCTTTTGGTTGTCAGTGTACCTTAACATGAGCTTAAGGGCAGATGAGTTATAATTAGGAGTAAAATTTAGTCACAATTATGGACTGTGGTTAATCAGGTTTAGTCAAGTATTGTTTGGTTGGGATTAATACAGGCGCACCTGTTCCTACCACTGTTTCTCAAATTATTGTTCACACTTTTTGCATAAAATTCTCGGAATACATCGTTAGTTATTCTCTTAGTGCATCTTTGTTCACAAAAATCTGAGTCACCCGGTGTTCTTTTTCTTTTTTTGTATTTGAAAGTGTATCACAAGGTGCTTTGTTTGGTTGTTTGTGAATTAGTAGAACATCTGCTTAAGAGTCTTATAGAGCACTAACATGGTCCGCTTTGTTCAAAATAATACTTGACATACTTACTCGAGCTTGGCTTCGTAGTTTTTGCGAGAGATTTTCAAGGGAGAGAGAATAGAGAATTCCTTCTTATCCAATCAATGCGGGATTTTGGGATATTTTTAAAAGTGTCTTTTGGAGAGAATATCATTTGAGAGAAATGAGAAATGGAGTTTGATTAATTGACATGGAAATCATCAAATAGTGAAAGAGCTCTTTAAAGTTGGGTGTTTTTTAGATGTTTTGGAAAGTAGCTTGAAGAGAGAACAATGAAGAGTTTATTGGAGAGCTATTACTGCTCTTAGGAACACCTCAAGTTTGGCCCTAATTTGGTTTTCTTTTGATAAGCAATGTTCCGACGTATAGGCGTGCTAGGAGACTGAAGTGTTATCATATCACTCAGGTATTAGCATCACAACATGCAAATTGGTGGGAACAATTACTTCATGTAAGTGATGTTACTGCATCGCTCAATACTGGTATGCTATAATACTCCGGCATTAGCGTCCCATATGCCCAATGCTTGGGGATGATTATTTCATGTAAGTTGTGGTCGTTGGGCAGAGTGTATATAACGTTTTCAAAGAACGAGCAATGAGCCAAATAGCTGAGTACTATCTCTGAATTACAAGTAAATCATAACTTTGAGCTTGACTTGTTAACAAATTAACATAGCTCAAATTGAGTACTGACCAAACCAATTCCAAACTATCCGTGGATTTTTGTTGTTTTGTACCGTTGTAAGTCCAAGTGCAAACTAGTTATTGAATAGAGCTGAGTTAAATTCCAAGCATCTATAGTTTATCTTATATCCAAAGATATGCTCGAGTTCGTGAGGATTATATGTCCTTGAACTCTAGATCATGCTTGGCTGTTTTTCTGTGTGATGTGTCATCACATTTATAGGGTGTCCGATGTGGTATTGTGAGATGTGCGTAATGCATGTGTTGAGTTGCACGTTCATGTTATATGTCATTGGATTTGTCGCTTTGTCGGGTGTTCGATGAAATGGTGTTGTGAGATGTGTGTGATGTATGTGGTTCGCATATATTGATTGATCTCTATGCAAATCAGTTTTGTCTTTGAATTATAAGTCTAAACGCAGCTTGCTAACAGATGAATGAAGCCCGAATTCATTATAGACCAAATCGATTTTGAACTCATGAATAGTTTTTCATGGTGTCTGCGCTTCTTATCTCTTGTGTTTAACTACCATGACACATAAATTGAGTTAAATTTGGAGCTTTTATCCTTTTTATTTGTTATGTCTCGACGCATGAGAAAATGAGGATTGTACTTCCGTGAAACCTACATGTCGATTTTGTTGCTTTCCATGTAATATGTCACCCCATTGTCCGTAATGAGGTGAATTGGTGTTGTGAGGTGGGTGTTATGCATCGGGAGGGTTTTGTTGTTTTTATTTCTAAGATTCTCTTACTCATTTGCGTTTTTCCTGATATAGTGTCTTTTTTTTTTTTTTTTTTTTTTGGCAATTGATATAGTTTGTTTTGTTATGGTTTATTTGCAAATTAGTAAGTGCACACATTTATATAGTGAGTAAAGTGCGTACGATAAACATCAAACACTAGGTTATGCGTATAGAGACCAATACCAATGAACATATACAAATAGAGATATAAATATGTTTATTTGACTTGTTAGTCATTTACATGTATTCATTTAATTTGTTATTCATGTATATTTGACCTGCTAGCCACATAAATACACGCATCTTGCTCACCATACAGACGTGTACACCATCTGCGGATTGTGGCTCATTTGGTACAAACTACAAACTATCCCAAGATATGATTGGGGGGTGGGATTGAGAGTGGAGGAGTAAGACTAGTTACTTTGATAAGTCATAGGTAGGTTTATATTTAGTGCTCGTACCAGAGATGGTCTAGGGTGTTTTCTTATTCCCTAATTAAAATACCCAATTACGATTTATAGTTGACAATTTATCTGTTCTAGTATGCTATCAGAAGTTTCACTTATGAGAACTTTAAGATATTTATATATTGTCTTACTTTGTACTCAGTCAAGATTTCTTTCAATTGCCTCTAGTTAGTATGCAGAGCGGGATTCAATTAACAAAGTTTTTTCCAGAATACCCAATTTGGGCGTAAGATTCAGGATATAATAATTGAAAAAAAGTCTCTTGAGTCTTAACTTTTAAAAAAGGAACTTTCTAGAAAATCTGAGATTTGTTATTGATGTCTTAAATAGAATCCAAGACAAAATTGATTTGCCATTGAATCCTAAACAAAATTACAAGAAAAAAAATTCAACGCATAAAAAGAGTCCTTGTTATACTTTTTAATTCTGTAAATTTGTTGAAATTAGTTAATCCAGAAAAATCTTGAAATATCTAATGTTTAAAATTAAGCCCAAACATATCTTGTAAAATATCAAGAACAATCTAGCAATCTCATGTATGTAGTCTAAGGATAGTCAATTAGCTTACTTAGAGTACTCTAGAACTTGAAAGAATATGCAAGAAGGAAAGGTAAGTGAGTCGGTGCATGCATGTCCACCGACATATATGCTAGTATAAATATATGAACATGCAATTGTAAGTGAAAAGAAAAACATATTATACACAATCAATAAAAGTCAACCATTTCTTATAATCAAACTCTCCTACTTTTCATCCTCACATCATCAACATCACACAATCAAAATAATTCAAAGCCCACTACATTTCCACTAAATTAATTCCAACATTTGGTATCAAGAGCCACTATAATCCAAAACCTTCAACAATTAAACACAAAATAATCCAACTCCCTTAAAAAAAAACAAAACACCACATAAATTAAAATGACTTCCCCAAACACTTCAACCTCAAACACATTTAACTACCCTCAAGTAAATTGGGTACCCACATTTAAGGGAGAAAAATATCAACAATGGTCTATCCAAATGAAATCCATATTTATCTCACAAGATTTGTGGGAGTTAGTACAAAATGGTTATGAACAACCAAATGATTTACCAAGAAGCTACTTGGGATGAAGCACAGCCGCAAGCAATATAAACAAAATCGGATAAGGGATAATTATGCCCTATCCTTGATCTATCGAGGAGTAGATGAAACTATTCTCCCTACCATCATGGCTGCTACAACGGCCAAGGAGGCTTGGAGTATCCTGGAGACAAAATATAGGGGCTCCGAAAAGGTAATACTCTTCAAACTCCAATCTTTATGGAGAGACTTTGATAATTTATTAATGGTGGAAAATGAAACAATTCAAGAATTTTTTAGTCGAGTAACAAATATTATAAATCAAATCCGAACTAATGGAGATAAAATTGAAGATGTCCAAGTTGTTCGGAAAAATTAAGAAGTCTCCCCAAAAATTATGATCATATAGTGGCTGCTATAGAAGAGTCTAATAAAGATTTATCTAATTAAGTTTAACTGAATTAATGGGCTCCCTTCTAGCACATGAAGATAGAATGCGGAGATTTATAGAGCAGCCACTAGAACAAGCTTTTCAAGCAAAATTAAAATTCTCTAATAATGGAGAAAATAAAAGTAGAAATGGCTACGGTAAAGGAGGTACTTCATATAACCGTAGCAGGGGGAGAGGAAGTTATAAAAATCAAGGAATCGAGAAAATAATCAATCTGGCTCCTATTGCAATTTATGTAAGAAAAATGGCCATAATACACAAGATTGCCGGTATAAGTGTAAAAGATGCAAAAAGCACACTCATTTTGAAAAAGATTGTTGGTTCCGGCAAAAGGAGGGCCAATTTTACGGAAAATAAGGAGCCTAGAGATCAATTATTTTATACATGTTTAAATGCTCACCAAGAGTCAAATGATATATGGTATATTGATAGTGGTTGTTCAAACCACATGACTGGCAACAAAAATTCATTTGTCAGTCTGGACGAAAACATAAAAACACAAATTACTCTTGGTGATGGAAGCAACCAAGAGGTTGTTGGCAAGGGGACAATAGCCGTTAGAACAAAAAACGGCTCGTCTAAATTTATTTTGATGTTTTCTATGTCCCCGGGCTTGCACAAAATTTATTAAGTGTAGGCCAACTAATTCAAAGAGGCTACATGGTGAAATTTGATGCTAATAAATGCCTCATATTTGATAAGAAAAAGGCAATTAATTACATACTCAAATGGCTCCTAATAAAATATTTCCATTAAGAATGCAATTGGAGCATAATGTTGCCCTAAGTTCTATGGTGGATGAGTCCACATTGTGGCATTTGAGATTCGGGCATCTAAATTTTAACGTTTAAAACTAGTTTACAGTTTACTATAAAACAAAAAGAAATGGTGATTGGCTTCCACCTATAACTAATGAAAGAAAAATATGTGAGGGTGTATATATGGCAAAATGCATAGATTGCCATTCCCTACTTCATCCTGGAGGGCCAGAGCTCCATTAGAGCTTGTTCATGCAGATATATGGGGCCCTACCAGAAATCCGTCTCTTGGCGGAAAAAGATATTTTCTATTATTTGTCGATGATTTCACTCGCATGATGTGGGTTTATATCTTGGAGAAAAATCGAAGCATTTTCCACTTCATGCAATTTAAAGCCCTCACAGAAAAAAAAGTGGGCATTCAATAAAAATTCTAAGAACAGATCGTGGGGGAGAATTTACAAGTAAAGAATTCAACAGCTTCTGTAAGGAGCATGGAATCAAAAGAGAATTAACTGTCAGACGCACACCTCAGCAAAATGGTGTTGCGGAGAGAAGAAATCGGACCATTGCTGAGATGGCCCGAAGCATGATGCAAGGCAAAAACTTGCCCAAATGTTTTTGGGCCGAAGCCGTACATACGGCTATCTACATTCTCAATCGATCTCCCACGAAGGTCGTCATGGGTATGACACCCTATGAAGCTTGGCATAAAAGAAAGCCAAGAGTGGAGCACCTCAAAGTATTCGGGTGCATCGCATATGCCCACATCCCGAAAGAAAATCGGGAAAAACTCGATGGAAAAGGAGAAAAATGTATCTTCATTGGATACAGTGACGAATCTAAAGGATATCGTCTCTATCAACCCGAATCTAAGAGCTAATAATCTCAAGAGATGTCATATTCGATGAAGGAGCTCAATGGACGTGGATGGGAATGAATCTCAGCACGTGAAGGAGATTTTCTTCCACCAAGCCAAGAGAGATGAAGGCCCAAATCATCCAGCAACACAATCATCCTCCAGTCCATCATCACCGAGATCTCCAACAACATTCTCGAGATCGGTGAGTCCAACATCAGGATCAAGCTCTCAAAGCTCAGCTCCAGTAGTACGACGTTCACAAAGAGATCGGCGACCACCAAGCTACTTGGAGGATTTCCATGCAATCAAGCTATCATGGCTCTCTTCCTAGCGAACCACAAAGCTTTCAAGAAGCATCAGAGAAGAGAAATGGATCGAGGCCATGAATGAAGAAATCAAGATGATCGAGAAAAACAACACATGGGAGCTTGTTGAGAAACCTGAAGACAAAGAAGTCATCGGTCTCAAATGGGTCTACAAGGTCAAGTATAACGAAGATGGGTCCATCCAAAAATACAAGGCTCGTCTCGTCGCAAAAGGTTACTCCCAACAACCAGGGATTGACTTTAACGAGACATATGCTCCGTTGTCCGCATGGAGACTATCAGGTCAGTCCTTGCTCTTGCTGCTCAACTTAAATTACCAGTCTTTCAATTAGATGTCAAGTCGCATTTCTAAAGGTGAGCTCGAAGAAGAAGTATATGTTGAGCAACCGCAAGGATATCTCATCGAAGGCAAAGAAGACAAAGTATACCGCCTTCGTAAAGCCCTTTATGGGCTTAACAAGCACCCAGGGCCTGGAATAGCAAAATAG
Organism: Beta vulgaris subsp. vulgaris; assembly: GCF_026745355.1. Classification (NCBI taxonomy): domain Eukaryota; kingdom Viridiplantae; phylum Streptophyta; class Magnoliopsida; order Caryophyllales; family Amaranthaceae; genus Beta; species Beta vulgaris. The sequence goes on along the minus strand of NC_079204.1, from coordinate 48,998,165 downwards.
ATGGCTACCTACTTCAAAATGGGTTTATAAAAAGCCCAAGTGAGCCATCACTATATATCAAGGCCCAAGGATCACAAGATTTTCTCATATTGTGCCTCTATGTAGATGATCTAATCTACACAGGCACTAATCCGAAAAATGATTAAGAATTTAAGAAGAAATGATGTCGGAATATGAAATGACCGACCTTGGAGCCATGAAGTACTTCCTTGGCATGCAAGTCAAGCAAAGCCAGGAAGAATATTTTCTCACAGGAGAAATATGCAGACGACTACTTAAAAAGTTCAACATGAGTGAATGCAAGCCATTGGCTACACCAATGGCACTTAATGAAAAGCTATCCAAGAATGATGGCAAAGAGAAGGTCGATGCATCAATATATCGAAGTCTGGTCGGCTCTCTCATATATCTCACACACAACGAGCCAGACATAGTACATTCTGTAAGCATTGTGTCCAAGGTTCATGAGTGAGCCAAGTAAAGCTCACCTGGCAGCAGCAAAAAGGATTCTAAGGTATGTCAAGGGAACAAAAAGTTATGGAATTCTGTACGAGACAGAGGAAAATCACAAGCTTACAGGATATACAGACAGCGATTGGGCCGGAAGCATTGACGATCGGAAGAGTACAAGTGGCTACGTCTTCCAGCTGGGAACTAAGGCTATTTCTTGGTCAACAAAGAAACAAGCTACAGTAGCTCTGTCATCAGCAGAAGCTGAGTACATAGCGTCAACAAGCGCGGCATGTGAAGCAGTATGGCTACGGAGAATCCTAAAAGATCTACAACAAGATGCAGAAGATCCAACTACCATCTACTGTGACAATATGTCAGCCATAGCAATGACAAAGAATCCAGTCTTTCATAGTCGCACGAAGCATATCGAGATACGACACCACTTCATCCGAGAGTTAGTCGAAAAACAAGAGATCGTGCTACAATTCTGCAAAACAGGAGAACAACTTGCGGATATATTCACCAAGGCACTTCCAACAGATAAATTCTTCCACTTTAGAAGACGACTCGGAGTTCAAGATTTTTCAGATTAAGGGGGAGTGTTGAAATTAGTTAATCCAGAAAAATCTTGAAATATCTAATGTTTAGAATTAAGCACCAAACATATCTTGTAAAATATCAAGAACAATCTAGCAATCTCATGTATGTAGTCTAAGGATAGTCAATTAGCTTACTTAGAGTACTCTAGAACTTGAAAGAATATGCAAGAAGGAAAGGTAAGTGAGTCGGTGCATGCATGTCCACCGACATATATGCTAGTATAAATATATGAACATGCAATTGTAAGTGAAAAGAAAAACATATTATACACAATCAATAAAAGTCAACCATTTCTTATAATCAAAATCTCCTACTTTTCATCCTCACATCATCAACATCACACAACCAAAATAATTCAAAGCCCACTACATTTCCACTAAATTAATTCCAACATTGAGAACTCATTAGATGCATAAATTATGATGATTGTAATTCAACAATAAAAAGGTGGATTTATCTTTTAATTCTTTTGGCACATGAGAGTTTAGAAAGTTATAAGGGATAATGATGTTGAATTTTAACACCATATATGTGCACATTTGTGTTATTACACATTAGATAAAGAGTAGATAAAGTGCTATAATATAAGTTAGATAGTTACTCCTATTATTGTCAATTGATTTTTGTATGGAACTTTATTTGGACTTGTAAGTGGACCAAATTCTCCTTTTTAGTAGGTTGTTCAGGTCTATTTTTATTTTTATCAAATTTATTAAATGATAACGGAATTTATTAAATGATTTTTGTATGGAACTTTATTTGGACTTGCAAGTATCTTGAAACTAGATGGCACCCAAATAACTAATCTTTATGATTAGCTAGAAAGTTTGTTTTGAAAAATACGAGAGGTGCCCTGGCTTTGAGAAATTAACTATACACTAAAAATTCCATTACAAGTTTCGATTTTAGCATGTTCGGGATTTGGAGTTTCCAGTGGCCTTTTTCCTGTTTTCATTTTGGTGTTTGGCTTCTTCCTCCAATTTGCACAAGATTTTTCCTCATTTCAAGAAGTTGACCACTTTGGAGCATGGATTTTAGTTTTACCCATGTAAAACAACTACTATCTAAAAACTCGCTTGGTTGTTTCTCACTAATAAGATTATCAACTTTCGCTCCACACTCCAAAAGTAGAAGTAGGCACGTACGTTATTGACATTCTCAATTTCTCATTTCTAACAGTTAATTGTTGTTTGTCATAGAATAATATAATTTGCATCACAATTACGCAGAAGCAAAAGATACCGCCTGGCCGGCTAAATGGAAATTTGTAACCCTACGACGTTACGACTTTACACTCAGCATACACACGTATCACATATGTATATATTAGTATATCCTTTTGACATTTCTATTAGCTTTGATTGTATTGTTTTATTACTATATATATAAGAAAGTATTATCATGTAATTAGGATGTTGTTTGATTAATCTTATTTTATAGTTTCAACATATTTGTTATATTATACGTTACACAGATAGCCAAGTAAAGAGAATAAATGTCAAATACTTTGATAGATGTGAAAGTCGAAATATTGCAAGTATTTTATAACTAACAAAGTAGTCAAGTACTACTGCGAATGTCAACAAGACGCTAACTTAGTTTGCAAAGTTTACGGGACGTATCAAAGTTCAGACTTTGAATCATTATTACGTTAATTTTGAAAAGCGCAAATTTGACGTTTTTCATATAACATATAATAAAATCATATAATATTTGACGGTAAGAATTACTCCTTATGACTTTGTGATTACGGTACAAACTTCACTAGGAGTTATTGGGGCTCGATATGTTTTTTCGCCAAGTCCCAAAAGGGTATTATGAATGCTATATAAACTCGATTGCTTGACTTATGATAAGTGTTGGTTCAAAAGGGTAATTCTCCTTATCCAGAAATTGTTGTTGGAAATGTTACTTACAGTTTGACAAAATAACACACATAATCATTTTTTATTTATCCACAATCATTCTAATAATTGGTTTCAAAAATAGTTTAAAACGTTTTACTTCTTTCTGTAAGAAGTAAGGTGCAATGGTTCGAGCTTGTCTTGGCAACCAACCGTTTGAGTCTCTTAGGGGACTCAAACAGGGGTAATTTGATCATTTTATGCGTTGGAAGATTTCACACGCGTGTGGCTGACATTTGCTTGGTACCAATGCTAGGTTATAATGGTACCATTCTCCGAAAATATTGATACCTTGGTACCAGTCCTGATAACAATTTGATACCAATGTCAGTTATAATGGTACCATTGTGTTTTATTTTGGGTGTTTGAGTCTTTTTTGGACTCAAACCGTTGGTTACCAAGCCTTTCTCGCAATGGTTCATGTATATATATGCTCTTCTCTTGTTCTCTTAACTATACTTCTAGTAAGGAATAAGAATAGCTCCTAAATGTCAAAGTTACTCAGAGTAGACTCAGTAGAGACAGTGGTAAATAAAAGTAACTAAAACAAATGATATTGATTTATGGAAATAAAAGAAATTCGATATTAGATATACTATTTTTCTTGAAATTAAAATTAATTTATTGATTTAAAATTTATACATCTACAGAATAATTATAACCAACAAACACATATCAAGCTGGATCTAATAAAATTATGTCATGCCAAAATTACGATCATTGATAAGATCAAACAATTCTATGAACCCTCCTAAGGAGGGCTCCATTAAGTTCAATGTGGACATGGGGAATGCGGAAGGGTTGGGTGCGTCTTCTAAAGCATCAATTAAGGGGATGTGTGAAGGCGTTGTTGCTCACAGCAGAGAAGGTGGAGGATTGTTCGGAGCCGTTGATTCAGGGGTGGCAATGAGACGAGACAACTCCCGAGCTACTCGAGATCGACTCGGTCAAAGATCGACTCGAGTGAGCTCGGATCGAACTCAGCTCGACTCGAGATGTTGGTGAGTCGAGTTGAGCAACCCGATACTCAACTCGAGAACTCCTGAGAAGCTCGAATACCCAATTATCAATAGCGAAATACCTAAATTCAACATTTTTCTACCTTATTGTTGCTTTTAGCATGAGACACTTGCAAGCTACTCGAAATCTACTCGGTCAAAGCTCGACTCGATCAAAGCTGGAATAAAATTCGGTTAAAAATCAACTCGAGTGAGCTCGACTCAACTCGAACTCGACTCGAAATGCTAAAGAGTCAAGTCGAGCTAGCTCAAACTCGAACTTGACTCGCATCATTACTACCCCTACGTTGATTGTTGAGTCAAAAGCTACGTTACTTGGTATCCAGGTGGTTGTGGAGTTCGAGTTTCGAAATGTGATTGTGGCAAATGATTGTCTTGACCTTGTTAACGCAATTTCTTCACAAGAGCGAGGGAGGAGAAACTTTCATCTTATCCTTGATGACATTGTTCATGCTAATAGTATGTTAGATAGTGTGCCTTGGAGTTCTGTTTCTAGGGATGGCAATGAGGTTGCTCATGAGCTTACTCATTGCTTGCCTTGGGTTATAGGTAAATTCCATCTTGTATTAACTCTTTGTCGGCTTTGAATATTTCTATAAATGATATTTAGTTGCCTTCGTGGGTTTTCCTTCAAAAAAAAGAAAACTTTTAGATCTAAAAAGTAACTTAAAAAAGATCGGGGTTTTATGACTGATAAAACAAATCATAAGTCCCAAATAACAAACAATGAAGGTTAGAGTTTGCCAGAAAGAAAGAGGGAGAAAATCGATCGAGAGGGTCTTCTATGTTAAGTGTTAACCATAAATATTCAAAAATTTCTACTTGTTTAGCTTTTTTTTGTTCTGCCTATAAAAAATGTTGGCCTATTATGAATTAAAGAGAATTTACTAAAAAAATTCAAATATATAAAACGAAACATACAATTAACTATAACTTTTATAATTTTTACTTATATCTAATTACTAATATTAAAATATAAACACATACATGATACATTGACAAACCTGAATAAGAAAAAAAAAAAGAAATGGAATGAGCAGTAAACAAGACCAAAAGTTAATTAAAAATTGGGTTTTTTCACCAGGTACCCCTGTGGTTTTTCAAAATTCTTGGGGTACCCCTGGTTTTAAAAAAATGCACAAGGTACCCTTATTGTTTAAGTTAAATGCACCAAATATCCTTAATGACTAACAGTGTCAAGTTTCCGTTAGTCATTAGAGTTAATTAACTCCTCTAACCCTAATTAAGCCCTAATTAACTAACTAAACCCTAATTAACTAACTAAACCCTAACTCCATAACTTGAAACCCTAACCACCCAACCCACCACTCAACCCACCTCCACCCCCACCCCGGCAGCATACCCCCTCCCCCTCCCCACTCCCTCCCCCTCCCCCATCCCCTCCCCCTCCCCTCCCCCACCGCCGGCAACATCTCCCTACCCCCACCGCCGGCAGTATCCCCCTCCCCTAGCAGCAATTTCGAAAATCAATTTTTTTTTTCAAAGACTGATTTCGAAAATCATTTTCGAAAATCAATTTCGAAATCATTTTCAAAAATCATTTTCCAAAACATTTTTGAAATCATTTTCGAAAACAGTTTTGAAATCATTTTCGAAAACATTATTTTCGAAAGAAAACCATTTTCGAAAACCTTTTGCGAAAAACATTTTTGAAAACCAATTTTGAAATCAATTTCGAAAACCATTTTCGAAACCATTTTCGAAATCAGTTTTTGAAAAAAAAAATTAAATGAAGAAGAAGGAGGAGAGAAAAAAGAAATGAAGAAGAAGGCTGCGGGTGGGGTAGGCTGCGGGGTGGGATGACGGCTACGGGTTAGGCTGCGGGTCCGAGCTGCGAGATGAGGGAGGTTGGTTGTGGGGGAGGGGCTGGGAAGGTAGAAGCCAGAAGGGGAGTATGGGTGGGGGTAGTTAGATTAGGTTTAGTTGGGTGGTGGAGTGTTAGAGGTTAGGCTAATTAGGGTTAATGACTAACGGAAACTTAACGCCGTTAGTCATTAAGGGCATTTGGTGCATTTTATTGAAACAATAAGGGTACCTTGTGCATTTTTTTAAAACCAGGGGTACCCCATGAATTTTGAAAAACCACAGGGGTACCTGGTAAAAAAACCGTTAAAAATTTGCATGCACATGCACATCTTGGCTTCCTTGGTTAAACTGCCTATACAATCTGGGGTTTAGGCAGTCCATTGACCAAAATATAAGAAAAATGATAAAAGAAACGAATTTCAATGCAATTACTTTTATTATAAGCCTGTTCAGTTGTTTGCTTAAAATCCAATTGACTTCTGTATGTGTCCAACTCAAACTATTGGCTTATTTGTACTAAACTAAAATTATTCTTTATGATATAGTTATGTGTTGAACAATGAACTAGATTGTACTTAAATAAACTAATTATGCTGAATTAAAGTCCATTTTCTTCAATATTCTTTTTGTAAAAAATATTTTCCCGTTTAATCTCTATTGCAACAATGGTTTTGACACGATTTTAACTAGGAACATAAATAAAGAACGGAGGGAGTAATAATAATAATGTATAAAAATAAGTTTAAATTAGTAAAAAAAAAAACAGGTTCATAATGACCCTACTTAGTTTTGTAACTGCATGTCTGCATGTAACCAAAAAAAAAAAAGGAAATCAGCAAAACAAAAAAAGAGTAAAAATAGTTTATTTCACAAAGGGCGTAAATAGAAGTGCTTTTATGTAAGATACCTATTGATATGTTTTGTCAAGTTTAAAACAACTTACCCGGAATCCAAGATTAATGTAGTAAGTTTCGAAGAAGACAATTGAAATATCTCGCTTTAATCATATGAGTCTCCTTTGTCATTATTCAGTAGGTATGCTCACAATCACGGGTTGCCTTGGTTAAAATTGATGGAATCTCTTAATTCTTTATTTTCTACCTTAACCTCTGATCCTCTATATTTGTTTAATTAAGTATCTCTAAGCTCTAAGTATACCGTACCTATTGCAATAGAAAATCATATACATAGTACGATTATTTACCAAATAGCGTAGTTTACGGATTGCTACACTTCTACTAGTCAATCGCTCCTACAGGCTACAACCTATTGACTATTGTTAGGGCATGCATCCGCTTCCATCAAAGAAGCTACATATGCCTACATAGAAAATTGAAAGCTAATAACGCTCTTTGGAATGGCCTTTGTGTGATAATTTCGTATAATCATATAGAAGTATATAAGTTAAATATCGTGAAGACAAAAACTAAAGGGAGTACATATTTATCTTAGGTATCAACTATTACACTTCTTGATCTGTGCAGGAAAATTATGTGCAGATTGGAATGCAAAAATGCAAAATGTTGACGATACAAACTCTTAGTAAGAATGTATGAGATATGTTGTTTAGTGTTTAGTAATTAAGGACATAACGGACAACTCAATCACCATGAACAAACGCTCCCGAACAAAATGATAGTCAGGGCAGTGTGCTTACTCCGATCACGCTGAATAAGATTAGCAGTCATGCGGGAAGCGGATTCATTATCAGAATGCAAACGAACCTGATGACGAATTATAAATCCCAACATGGCAAGAATGGTGCGAACCCAAAGGATATCTTGAACCGTGTATGCCACAACTCGATATTCAGACTCTGTGGAAGATTTGGATATTGTAGCTTGTTCTTAGAATGCCTGGAAATGAGAAAAAATTCAAGAGCTAAAGCCCGCCAGCTATTTGACACAACACGCCAGCTGGTGTTTTAGCCCGAAAAGGTGCAGACCTTGCACGCAAGCCCACAACAAATCTGCTACAACACGCCTCCTATTTCTAGAGAATTGGGCTTGCTACATCATCCCATCACATTATATGAGACCTATACCCAAGAAAATAGCAAAACCAGTTGTAGACTGAGAACTATGAGGACAACCAACCTAATCAACATTAAAGTATGAAATGATAGCCGAAATATGTTTCACTAGGCAAAGCCAAAGACTAAGAATTTAAAGATTTAAGAGATGTGCTAGGAGTATGCATAAGTAATATCAGGTAGAGTCATAGTCATGTACTATAAGATACCTACCATAGTGCAATACTCCATCGAATATGTTAATAATTTATCATTAGTGAGACTCTTGAGAGACGGTTTACGAGAGGTGAATGGTGGTGCGAACAGGCCTAACACTATGTAGATGACACTTTTAAAGAAGATTAGTAACATACTTACGTTGAATAAAAAGAGATCACGAGAGGTTTGCACAACCTGGTATTATCTTTAGGTGTTCCCTATAACCTATAAGGCTATAATACAAGTGTTAGAATATGGAATAAGTACAAGATGAGATAGAGCAATTAACTTATCCATCGTTCTATTGCTCATTATAATTTATAAAAGAATCCAATGACATTTGAAGAATATTGGAAAGTGAATGGAATAGGAAGAAAATAAATTGGTAGAATATGACTCGACTTATTCAAAAGAGAATATTGTACGAGTTGGCTTTTGTCCATCTTCGAAACACCTCTCCTCCGGGGGGCCCCGACGACTATATGAATCGTCTTTCAACATTATAGTATTCCTTTGCTTGACTTGTGGTTGGTCTCATCATTAACTGGAGAGACTACTACATTTTATTGCTAGAATTAATATTATTGAAAAGGTAAAACACTAGTCCTGTAATTTGAAATTGATATATGAATTATGAATTTATAAACTTGAAGAGTTTTGGGATTGATGTGGAAATCAAATGATAAAAACCTAAAGTAAGGGCATGTTCTCTTCGGCATAAAACAGCTGAACTGAACTGAACTGAACTGATTGGAGCTGAACTGAATTGAATTGAATTAAATTGACAAGTTAACGAGTATCATGACAATACTAGATTTCGAGTTGACAAGTTATGTTTTTTTGTACAAACTATCGTTAAAGCTCATATGTATTTTAGATTGTTTTGTTGTATCTTTTTTGAGCAGTTGTTCAAAGTCATACTTCTTAAAAATATTTTCGTATCAAAACTAAATATCTTGTCATCAATACCTAGTGAAAATAAGTGAATACAAAGTGGTTTTAGAATAATTGAACAATTGAATAAGAACATTCAGATGTTCCAAATCTTTTATAAGTATATATTTATATAGACAAAAAAAACATATCTAATGAATGGTAGTTGGCTAAGAATCAAAAAGGTATAATTCTACTTAGAGAAGGTATTGGGTCAGACGCCTTCGATCATAATATTTGGTCGGACGACTTTCAGTTGGTTTCAAAAAAAATTTCAGTTGGTTTCAATTTTTTTTTCAGTTGGTTTCAATTTTTTTCAGTTGGTTTCATTTTTTGTTCAGTTGGTTTTAATTTTTTTTTCAGTTGGTCCATTATTTCTTTCAGTTGGTACACATATTACGAAATAAAGTCCAACTGAAACAAAACAATAACGAACTGAAACAAAACAATAACCAATTGAAACAAAAAAATAACCAATTGAAAAGGAAAAATAGGAAAAGCATGGAGACTAAGATTAAGAATTTCATGAAGATCTGGTTATCGAACAGCAGCAGTCCTGCTCGACCTCCGGCAACAATGCGAACCTCCGGCGACATGAAAGGAAGGGCGATGAACTCCAGCCGACGTAAGGAGAGGAGAGTAGTGTAGGAGAGAGAAACAGAGGAAAGAACCAAAAGGCTGGAGAAAGAAGATGACGTGAAAGAGAAAAGAGGAGAGAGAAAACTCTTTGGGGATAAATAGAATCTCACGACTGAATGAAAGAAGTTAGGGTTTATTAATATTTATTTTTTCATTTGGGTCAGCCTTTCTGAAAGTAAGTATTTGGTCAGACGGTCTGATCCAATACTTTCACTTCTACTTATACATATCCCTTGTTAAGCATAAAAACATGACAATACTAGATTTTGAGTTGAGCAATGTCCTGAATTATTATATTGTTATTGTGTTACATAGAAACACCATAAAGTGAATATGTAAATAACGATATGAAAGAAGTCGCTTGCTAACGATATTAGAGAAGGGTGTGTTCTCTTTATCTTAAAAAATAAATTTCAGGTTCAATAAATTCATATCAAGTGTGATCAAGTTTGACCAAATTTATTCAACTTTTAAATATAAGTTCCAATAAGGATCAATCAGGTTTAATAAGTTCAGTTCAGATAAGTTCAGTTCAGATAAGTTCAGGTTCTTTCAGGTGAAGAGAACACATCTTATTAACCTTTAACTTAACTTTTCTCCTAATACTCCCTTCATATACAAATAACTGTTACACTTACACTTTTCACACATGACAATACAAAACTTTTAGTACTAACATCTGTAGATCCGTATCTGTAAAATTTATAAAAAGTAGAATACATATTAATAAGATATGTATTAAGATGAAACTAACAAGGTTCACATGACTATGTTTTTATTCACATTCACAAATAGTGATGGCCACTGGTGCGGGCTGGGCGGGTCGGACCGTGGGCCGGAGCGGGCTGGGCTGAGATTTCACGGCCCAGGACCGGACCGTGAAATTCATGGGTTGGGTGGGCTGGTCCGCGGGCTGAAAAGTCTTGGCCACACCGGTCTGTTACCGGTTTTCACGGTTCGAGAAGCGGTTCTGGCGGTTCGTGGGTCTAGTGGGCTGGATCGGGCTGGCGGGCCGGCATGCGATATTTTTTTTTCAAAATTATTTAATCATTGAAATTATTCATTATTGTTATATAAAATCTTTAAAATGAATAAAAATATATACAATTATTAAAATTAATGAATAATTTATTATTTTAAAATTTGACTGAATTATAATATATGCAATTTGATTAAAATATATATAATTTGATTAAAATATACACAATTTGGTTCAATAATAACTTGGACTGGGCTGGTCTGGTTCATGGGTTGGGCTGGACCGGTTTCGTGGTCCGGGCTGGGCGGTTTTAGTAGCGGGTTTTGGTGGGCTGGGCTCAAGAAATCTAGCCCACGGCCCACCCACCAATTTCACGGTTCGAGCTGGGCTGGACCGGGCTTTTTGCGAGCCCGGCCCACACGGCCCACGAGGTGGGCTGGGTTGGATGGGCTGGATTGGCCCGCACTGTTGGCCATCTCTATTCACAAACAATATTCAAAGTGAAATTTATAAATACAATAACATGTCAAAGTGTAACCATCTTAAAAAAAAAAAAAAAAAAGGAGAATTTGCTAACAAACAATTTACCCTCTAACCTTCTTTTTATCATATTTGGCTAATTGGCTACACTTCTATAAATGTCAACAGTGTGGGGACTAATAAACATTGGATATTTGGAATATTGGACCCATCAACATCTATCCATCTATCAATGCTGTCTTGACTTTGCACTCCCTCCAAATTTCAACACTTTTTATCTACCTCTAGGCCTCTACCCTCTTCTCTCTTCTTCTACTACTACTATTAGTGTACTACAAAACACTCAAAAAAGAGCATTATAATTTAACCAAACCAAACACTTGCTGCCAAGCTCACTCATTTTACTCACTACCCTCCAATGGCTACCTTCTGCTGCAACAACACTAATCAAAACTCCTCCATCTTTCTCTCTCTCCTCTCTTTCTCTCTCCTCATTACCATCATCAACTGCTCCTCTTTATCTGAATCTGACATTCTTCTTAATTTCAAATCTTCCATTAATGACCCTTCCCATTTTCTTGCTTCTTGGTCCAACACTACACTTACTCATCACTGCAATTGGACTGGAATCTCCTGCTCAAACACTCCCTCTTTTGCTGTCACTTCACTAAATCTTCAAAGTTTCAATCTTTCAGGTGAACTTTCCCCTGTATTATGTCAACTTTCTCATCTTTCTTCCCTAAATCTTGCTGATAATCTCTTTAATCAACCAATCCCACTTCATTTTTCTCAGTGTGAATCTTTGGTGAGTCTTAATCTTAGCAGTAATCTCATTTGGGGTACTATCCCAGAACAGATTTCCCAGTTTTCTTCTTTGGAAGTGCTTGATTTTAGCAGGAATCACATTGAGGGAAGAATCCCAGAAAATGTAGGGTTGTTGATAGATTTGCAAGTTCTTAACTTTGGTAGCAACTTACTCTCAGGCAATCTTTCTGGGATTTTTGGTAATTTTACTAACCTTGTTGTTCTTGATTTGTCTGAGAATCCTTTTCTGGTGAGTGAGATTCCTACTGACATTGGTAAGCTGGAAAAACTTGAGCAGCTTTTTCTGCAAAGTTCTGGGTTTTTTGGTTTGATTCCTGACTCTTTTTTGGGTTTAAGTAGCTTAAAAGTGATTGACCTTTCTCAAAATAATCTCACTGGTGAGCTCCCCAAGAAATTTGGTGCTTCATTTGGAAAGTTGGTGTCTTTTGATGTTTCATCCAATAAAATTAGTGGGTCTTTTCCAAATGGAATATGTAATGTAAAAACCCTTACTAGCCTTAGTCTCCACACAAATTACTTTACTGGGTCATTGCCTGAAAGTAGTATCAATCAATGTTTGAATCTTGAAAGATTTCAAGTGCAAAACAATGATTTTTCTGGTAAATTTCCAACTGGGTTATGGTCATTACCCAAGATTATGCTCATTAGAGCTGAAAATAATAGATTTTCTGGTGAAATTCCTGAGATTATATCAGCTGCTGCCCAATTAGAGCAAGTTCAGATTGATAATAATAGTTTTACTGGTATTATTCCTAAGGGTCTTGGATTAGTAAAGAGCTTATACAGATTCTCTGCCTCCAATAATCATTTGTTTGGTGAATTACCCCCTAATTTTTGTGATTCTCCTGTTATGAGCATCATAAATTTTTCTCAAAATTCGCTTTCAGGTCGAATTCCTGAGGTTAGGAAATGTAGGAAGCTAGTATCATTGTCTCTTGCTGATAACAGTTTTATTGGGAAAATCCCACATTCACTTGGCGATTTACCAGTCTTAACTTACCTTGATCTTTCTGATAACAATTTAACTGGTTCAATCCCATCAGAGCTTCAAAACTTGAAGCTGGCCTTGTTCAATGTTTCATATAATCAGTTGTCAGGGAGAGTACCTTTCTTGTTGTTAACAGGCCTACCGGCATCATATTTGCAAGGAAATCCTGGTCTTTGCGGTCCGGGGCTGCCTGATCCTTGTTCAGATGAAGGGAAACTGCATCGAAATGCTGGTCTTACAAAACTGGGTTATCTTGTTTCAGTAGCTCTAGCTGTTGCTATAATCATGGCTGTTTTCGCGCTTATCGTATTTCATCGCCGTGCTAAACAGAAATCTGAAATGGGTGCTTGGCATTCAGTCTTCTTCTATCCTTTGAGGATTTCTGAGCAGGATTTGGTTATGGCAATCAATGAAAAAACTGCAGTAGGAAGTGGAGAAATTTTTGGGAAGGTTCATATCATAAGCTTACCAAGTAGTGAACTTATTACTGTGAAAAAACTGGTGAATTCTGGCAATCAATCAACAAAATCCCTGAAAGGTGAAATCAAAACATTAGCTAAAATTCGGCATAAAAACATTGTCAAAATCCTTGGTTTTTGTTGCACAGAAGATTCAATATTTCTCATCTATGAGCATATGCCAAAGGGAAGCTTAGGTGATATGATTGGCAGGCCAAATTTTCAGATGCAATGGAGTGTTAGGTTGAATATTGCCATTGGAGTTGCTCAAGGTTTAGCTTATCTTCACAATGATTACTCTCCTCATCTACTGCACAGAAATGTGAAATCAACTAATATTCTTCTGGATGCTGATTTTGAGCCTAAGCTTACAGATTTCTCACTCGACAAAATCGTGGGCAATGCTTTATTTCAGTCCACTTTGGCCTTTGAATCTTTAGCTTCCTGCTATGTTGCACCAGGTAAATATACTTCCATGACATTTACATTATGTACTATAAGTCTTCCCTTCAATTTTCTGAAATTTGAAGAACTTGTTCAAGTGATTTATTAACCTGGCACACTGTACTACTTGATTTTCAGAATGTAAATACAACAAGAAAGCAACAGAAGAGATGGACGTGTACAGTTTTGGTGTAGTATTATTAGAACTGGTGACAGGAAGACAAGCATGTTTAGCAGATTCAGAAGAACCATCTCTGGATATTGTGAAGTGGGTTCGAAGGAAGATCAATATTGCTAACGGGTCTGATCATGTTCTTGATCCAAGCATATCCGCCGCGTCTTCCCAGGAAGAGATGCTTGGTGCATTGGAGCTTGGTATCCAATGTACTAGTGTGATGCCTGAGAAACGGCCATCAATTGCTCAAGTTGTCAGGGGACTCCAAAATCTTGGCTCGAAATCTAGCTCTCGACGTCTACAACTACAGCTTACCTCCTCCAGTGATGGTAGTTCACTTCTAGTGTGAAAAATTAGCAGCATAATGTTAGTAATGTTGTGTAAATCCAGCTCGATCTACTTGCTGCTCTTCTTTGTTCTTTTTGTTGCCTCACCTAGATACCCACCTATCTGTTTTTGAGGAAGGGTGTTAAAGCATGCAGCCATGCACCAATATAGTAGTCTGTAATTTTTTGATGGGTTTGAATATAAGTTATAGTTTACGTATGGCGTATGGCACTACCAATTGTCAATGTTCGATGATATTTTTCATAGACAATAATGAAATGAGTATACTTTTTAATGGTATCAAACTGACATATCATCATACATCAGCATTTACACAATCAAAATAATTAAACAAAATTCCAACATCAACCACAAAGAACAATACATGACCACTAATATAAGTAATAATTGGACTTAGCTCTCTTGTATGGAATTTCCCCCTCTTTTGCATAGAAAAATACAAGTAATAATTCGAAGTCCAAAATACATGTGTTCGAATTTTTTGGAGTTGTAAAATATTTCTATAAGGTAGAATTTCGTAAGTTCTATTGACTATCAATCTAGCAAGTAATAGCAAACGATAATAGAACAACGAATAACAAAGCAATAAAAGACACACAAGAATTTTTACGTGAAAATCCAAGAACTGGGAGAAAAACCACGAATCTACACTAGGAATCGACGATGAACATTGAAGAAAGATTACAAAAGCACTCCAAGAACTCTCTCTAGCTTTCTCTCTCTTGAATATGAGAATAATAATGTGAATATAATTATAAGCGTATTAGAGTAAGCCTATTAATACCCCTTCGGAATAAACGCGTTTCTACGTCGATTTAGGCCAAAATTGCCTACCGCCCGACCGAACGACTAATTCGCCAGCCAAATATGCACGCGGGCCCAATCGGGCGTGGAACACCCGAGTCCTAATTCGTTCCTTTGCCTGATCGGGCGAACAAGACTGATGCTGTCGGGCACATCACGAAATCACATGCTGTTTTGCTCGTCTCGGGACCGATTGGGCGGCATTGCCCGAACCGATCAGGCGAAGTTCACTGCACAACATTTTGACGCCTTTTCCTTCTATACAACCTCATCTCCACACCCATACACCTCCTTGAGCCCCCTATTGACAATATACCCAACAAGTTTGAGCAATAAAAAGTCAATGGTTCATATATTTTTTTTCCAAAATCCTCCATATTTTTTCTCATCAAAATCCACCCCGTAATTTTTCCATCCCACCAATATGAGCCATTGATTTTGAAATATATGGTTCAAATACAACTCTATCTTGTGGAGTTTCACTAAAACTCTAGAGGATCCGGACCCAAAATACATGGGGCACTATACATTCGCTACTACTATCTCTGTTTTTTTAGTTGATCCGTTTCCCTTGACCACACATGTCAATGCACTATTTAAAACCTTTATATCTCTAATTATCAATAAGCAAAAATTACTAAAAGTTGATATTATGAAAATATTATCGAGACGAATCTAACAAGATCCCACATGACTATATTTTTTTCTTAAGCATAAATCACAAAAGATAGTCAAAGTTACACATGTGAATAATGTTAAAAGTCAAAAGAGATCATCTAAAAAAACGAATGAAGTAATTTTTAAAAGAGGGTTCATTTTGAGACTTTATCAACATTTATCATGTTTATGTTATTTCACAAAACTCTAATTGTCAACAATCTCTACATCACTTGCGTTCACTGTTCAAAACTGCTCCTTATATGAGTACTTGGGAATCATGTAATTTTGCAATCTGCAGTTAAATATAAGTTCAATAATAAGTAAGGGTGCATCCTCCTCAATTGAAAAAATTAAGTTTCAGGTCCAATAAGTTCAGATAAGTTCAGATAAGTTGCAATCATGTCCAATCAGGACAATAAGTTCCAATCAGGTCTAATAAGGTCCAAATAAGTTCCAATCAGATGCAGTAAGTTCCAATCAGGTTCAATAAGGTCCAATAAGTTCTAATTAGGTGCAATAAGTTTCAATCAGGTGTAATCAGGTCCAATAAGGTCTAAATAGTTGATGTTCAATAAACATTTATATTATTGTCCATTATTTTATTATTCATATCACTATTAGCTGATTACGTTATTATTAGAATTTTAATTAAAGTACCACAATTATTATATAGTATTATACTTGTATTATTGTCTATTATTTTATTAAATATTTGTTTATTGTCTATTATTTTATTATTCATATTACTATTAGCTGATTATGTTATTATTAGAATTTTTTTTATTAAAGTACCACAATGTATAATATTATATTTGTATTATTGTCTATCATTTGATTATTCATATTTTTTTATTAGCTGATTATATTATTATTAAAAAATATTATAATTATGGTCAAATAAGATTAACAATAATAATCAATATAATTACAATATTTTACAATTCGTCTTTAAATAACTAGAGATAACATGTTTTCATTACTAATAACAATGAAAGATTATAAATGTTATCAATTGATTGCTTCATTATCATCACCGGAGTATCTTTCTTCATCTTCTACATCATCCTCTTCAATATGGGGAACGCTTTCTTTTGGCTATGGGGAATTTTGAGATTTTTTTCTCCCTCCTTTATAATAATACATAATGTGTAATTGGGTAGTTAATACAAGTAACATGTGAGAGTACGTTGAAAGTAGAGTGAGAGATAATAAGTTAATGCATTCTACTACCTTCAAGTATATGAAAGTGGAGTGAGAATGAGTTCTACTACTTTAGTCATAAATTTTTCATATGTGCCAATTTCTCACTTGTTAGCAATAAATGTTAATCAACTTTTGATTTTCTACTAGTGCTTTATGAAATCAAAACAAGACTATTAGATATATTAGTGGTGAAAGTTAAGTATAGGCAAATATATAAATAGTAATTTTTTTTTGTTAAATTATTTATCATAAGAGATAATTAATAATATTATCTTTTTAAAGGATGAACTTTAATAATTATTACTTCCATAATAAATTTTGAGGGGTAGTATTTACGTTAGGGGTAATATTTATGTTATTACTCGTTAATTTTTATGTCTAATAAGGTCAAATAAGTTTCAGTCAGGTCTAATAAGTTTCAATCAGGGCCAATAAGGTCTAATAAGTTTCAATCAGGTCAATAAATTTCAATCAGGTCCAATAAGTTCCAATCAGGTCCAATAAGTTGAATCAGGTCCAATCAGGTTTAATAAGTTTCAATCAGTTCGGTCCAGGTTTAATAAATTCAGTTCAGATAAGTTCATGGCCAATAAGTTGAAGAGAACACACTCTAAGAGAAGTGTTATTGTAATAAATTAATAATTTCACATTGTAGAATATATAGCGTTCTGTATCTATCTTATAAGGCCAAGAGACTGTCACTATCATTGTCACAAGGTTTTGAAGTTGAACTTATTTGATTATGTGGAGTGAAGTCTCACTGCCCTTTAGTGGGCATGGCCGAAGCCCATTTATCATGGAGGAAAAATTGGTCAACTGAGAAACAAGGGAATATCTTGATGGTAGATGGAGCTTGGAAGGAAGGAAAGAAAAGAGAACCAGGGAAAGCAGCTGCATATGGATGGGTATTGATAGAGTCGGGAAAAATTAGTGCAAAAGGAAAGGAAATTTTTTTTACAGACTCCCCTAATCAAGTTGAAACCTATGCTTTATTCTATGGGATTATAAAAGCACAAAAGAGAGGCCATCAAAGTTTGGAAATTTGGTTGGACACAAAAAACATAGTGGAAGCATGTAGGAACTCCTCGAAGTCTGAGATAAGTGTGAGAAACATCATTCTGGATATTATCTTTTTATTAGGTAAATTTACTTCAATCATTTTAATTCATGTCCCTATAATCAAGGTGAACCGTGAACCTAGCTCACTCCTTAGCAATTGCAGCAAGGAAAGAGTGAAGGTCGTCTTTTATGTTGCATTAACCGTTGTAAAAAAAAAATCAAGTTTACTTTTACTTTCTAAAGTTGCATCAATTTTCAAACTGATCATAATTTTTTAAGTAGGGGCTGCTTCCGTCTCTCAATAATATATTTATACACTAGCTTTCCATCACTTTCAATGTATCTTGCAGTGACTGAAATCCAATAAGTAAACCAATACGAGTATAAACTAAGGAGTAATAGCTTTACTATTTAACTAAATCCAAATTAATTGATAAATTCCATCTTAATTTGTTCTTCAATCAAAAAAAGTCTATTGTAGTAGGTTGTAACAATGAGCAGCCAGATTACCATGAATGAAACACAAACTAGTACTAATGATCGAATCAACAATCTCAAGGCTTTCGACGAAGAAAAAACTGGGGTGAAAGGGCTAGTAGATGCAGGATCAACAAGCATTCCTAACATCTTTGTTAGACCACTCGAGGATCGTACTAAGGATTTGAGCACTAGTCCTGATAATATTAGTGTGCCCATCATAGATTTTGCTCATGTTGGTCAAAATATAGATCAAACTGCAGAAATTGTGAAAGAAATCATGATGGCATCAAAGAAATGGGGGTTTTTTCAAGTGGTAAATCATGGGATTCCTTTGGAAGTTTTGGAAAACATGATTGAAGTTACTAGGATGTTTCATGAACATGATGTTGAGTCTAAGAAGAAGCTTTATAGCCGCGATTTCCAGTCTAAGAGGGTGACATATTTTTCCAGCCATGACTTGTATAATTCGAAAGCTGCTGATTGGAGGGATACTCTGTATGTCACCACTCTGTTTACTGCTGGTGAAGTTGATCCTCAAGAGCTGCCAACAATTTGCAAGTGAGTTAATTTTTGTTATTGTGTCAATTATCTCAACAATTTATATGTTTGATTATGGCTAAGGCTACAACAATTATAGCAAAGTTACACACTTACACCCACTAATATAATTAGCATGTTTCCATGGTTCACTTGGTAAAATATACTTAGATCTTAAACCGGATTATTTTTGCAGGGATGTGATACCGGAGTATGTAAATCACATCCTTGAATTAGGTGATCGCATACTTATGTTGCTATCAATGGGTCTTGGACTCGAGCCAAACTATCTTGGAGATTTGGAATGTAGTCGTGGTTGGGCACTAGCATGCCATTACTACCCACCATGTCCGGAGCCACAACTAACACTCGGAACTAGTGGACATGCTGATGTCTCATTTATAACAATACTTTTGCAAGATCAAATTGGAGGCCTCCAAGTTCTTCATGAAAACCAATGGGTTAACATTGAGCCTATTAGTGGCGCGTTGATTGTTAACATTGGAAATGCACTTCAGGTTTCACTTCTTTCTCCTTTCGAACACTTGAATAATTATTAGCTTAAACTTCGTCATAGTAGACTAATGATTCTTTTAATTATGTAGATCATATCTAATGACATGCTGAAAAGCATCTACCACATAGTAATTGCGAAGAGTGTTGGACCAAGGATTTCTATTCCACTCTTTATCAATGGTTATTTCAAATCTAAGAAGATATATGGTCCAATTAAGGAGCTAACATCAGTAGAAAATCCGCCTATATACAGGGAATTTACGATTGAAAAACTCCTCACTTACTTCTACTCCAAATCCCTCGACGATCTTGGAATCGATCATTTTAAACTTCAGCCTTATAAAGATGGGAACTAATTTTACGAAGTACAAGAAATTAAATGGTGTTACTTACAATATCTGTATGCTATATATAATTGATGTATTGCATAATAATAAACAAACTTATTGTTAGATTTTGCTGCATATACCTCTTGTATTGTATCATTGTAATGCATCAAAGTGTGTTGAGCTAGCACTTTAGCCTGGTGTCTTGCGAGGATTGCTCAATTCATGTTTCATTTATGAGATTTTATTGCTTCATCATTCAACTTCACCACTTCCTGGTACATAATTTCTTTCTTTCAATTAGTAGCGACCCAGGAATTTCAATTTGAAGGTACGGACGTATAACAAACACAATAATAGGGGAAAGTGGATAAATTGTTTAATACTAAAATATGCATAGTTATACTTATACAACCCAAAATAAGAAAAAAGAAATTCATATTGTTCAAATTACATTCGCATCTTATGAGACTTCATATTTTAAAATTGAATAATGATATCTTCATTTGGGAAAAGTATACTTGATTTCAATCTTCAATTTTAATTACACGCTAACTAATAAATAATATCAACAATTTACATGTACATACTCAAATAAATAAAGAATCTGACTAACATACTTCTATATAAAAGTATAAAACAATCAATTAATTAAGCAAAGTAATCATTTAAAATGGAAAACAAAATTTACAACAATAAAACAAGAAATAGCTTATTATACCACATGAATGAGAGAGAGAATATACTTTGATTGTGGAGTGTGGACATTACCTTTGGGTGTTCTTGCATTACCTGTATTGCTAGGCTAACACTCAATTGCCCCCCTCCTTTTGTCTCTTAACTCTTGGCCTCTCCACCTCCCTCTATTATGCCAAGAGTCTCCTTGCTTGGGGGGTGATAGATCCATCATCGTGAGAGACTGATGATAGCTGTATTTTTGCCATATTATTTTCCTCCACAAAGGGCTAGGATCATTAAAGAATTTCCAAACCCATTTGAACAAAAGAGCAAGGTTCCGATGAAAGATATTTCCAATGCCTAATTCACCCAAAGCCTTTGGTAATTCCACGATATTGCAAGCCACAACTGATAGGGATAGTTTCTCACAATCACCACTCCAAAGGAAGTGCCTTTGAATTTTATTAATTTTCTCAATCACTGCTTTTGGGAGGGAAAAGAGAGACATGTAATAAAGAGGAAGGCTAGATATTGAAAAATTTTATGAGAGTGACGCTACCACCAGTTGATAATAGCCTACCCTTTCAAGAATCAAGTTTCTTTAAAATACGCTCAATTATTGGCTCCCAAGTTTTGATGCGAGATGAGTTGCCACCAATAGGAAGCCCGAGATGATTGAAGGGGAGAAATCCACCCATACAAAGAAGCGAACTAGTAGCACTAGTCATCCAAAGATTCGAGACATTAATGCCAATCAAATAGCTCTTGTGAAAGTTGATTTGTAATTCCGAAGCCAGATGGAAAAGAATAAGAGCTTTCTTGATGCTTTTAGAAGTAGTCAATACTCGGAGGGAAAAAGATTAAAGTATCATCAGCATATTGAAGGTGAGAGAGCTTCAAACCACCCTTTGATACTTCTACACCCTCCCAAAATCTGAGAGCAATTGCTTTGTTAATGAGCAAATTGAGAGTCTCAACCGCAAGTAAAAATAAGAAGGGTGACAATGGATCTCCTTGTCGAAGCCCCTTTTGGAGCTTAAAACGAGAAGAGGGGAGCCATTGATCAAAATTGAGGATGATGCTGTTGAAACACATGATTGAATCCAAAGGCGCCATTGTAAAGGGAAATTCATTTTCTCGAGAGTCCAGTCAAGAAATTTCCATGAGACACTATCGAACACTTAATGTAAGTCAATTTTGAGAAGTGATGATAGGGTTTTCTTTCGCTTACAAGTATTAATCACTTCACTTGAAAACGAAGCACTATCAAGAATCTGACTCCCTTCAATGAAGAATGATTGCGTCGGCCCTACAAGAGAGTTCATAACTCTTTGTAGTCTCAGAGTCAGAAGTTTCACCACAATTTTGTATAAGCATCCCATCATGCTAATTGGACGAAAATCTTTGAAACTAGAAGGCTTGTCAATTTTAGGTATTAAGGCAATGAAAGCCGTGTTGCACCGGTGAGGCAGACGAGCATTGTTCCAGAAATCTGTGACTATCTTGTATACATCGTCTTTAATTACCTCCCAAACTTTTTTTATTGAAAGTGAAATTGTATCCATCCGGCCCAGGGGCCTTGTCAGGGCTGCAAGAGGCCACTTTCAAATCTATCTCCTCTTTTTAGAATGGGGGCAATAAGATCAGAAGACAGGCGAGAGTTGTTTGAAGTCAAGTCCCTCAAGTAGAGGTCTGTATTGAAATCTTCTTTAAAGATTTTTTTGAAATAATTCGTGGCTTCCCGCCTGATTTTTTTGGATCAGAGGTTGAGCTCCCATTCACGTCAATAATGGATGAGATAATATTTCTTGTTTTTCGAATAGATGCCACGACATTAAAAAAATTCGTGTTGCAATCCCCTTCTTTGAGCCATTTGATTCTTGAATTCCGAGACCAATATGTTTCTTTCCTTTTCATCCAAGATCAAAGATCAGTTTGACCCTTTTTCTTTTTCTCTAGCTCACATCTGAATTAAGGTCCCTCTGATTCAAAATCTCATCCAATTGTTGAATTTCCGATTCAAAACGTTTGATGTTTGTTTCAATATTGCCAAAGACGTTTTCATTCCAGTGAATAATTCCTTTCTTAACAACTTTGAGTTTTTGCACCATACCCATGGACGAAGACTGCTGCCAAGTTTCTTTTATTAGTCTCATGCAACTCGGGTCTGAGAGCCAGCAATTCTGGAATTTAAAAGGCTTCAGTCCCCAATATTGAGAGAAAGAACTCAATAACAGAGGGCAATGATCGGAAAGATCTCGATTCAAAAGTGAGAGCTTGAGAGATGGGTAGTGAATAAACCATTCAGTATTGACAAAACATCGATCTAGTTTGCTTTTGGAATTTCTCCTAAACCAAGTGAATCTGCCTTTCGAAGGAATTACAATAAGTTGCAATGATTGGAAAAAATGTTTGAAGTCATCAATTCCTGTCTGGGAGAATAACAGGTTGCCCATATCATTTGGGGAGAGAGTTTCTTTGAAATCACCTAGTGATGAGATAAGGTGTCTTGGAGATTTCTTTCCATACAGCAACATAGTCTTCAATTACACAGGGGTTATAAATGGATATGAGTGTGCATTCCCATTGCAAATTGGTGATGATTCCTCTAATTGCAATCCAGTTCTTAGAGCAACACGATGAAGACACTATAATTTTTTTTACCAGAGTGACAGAATTCCACCCGAATTACCTTATGTAGGGTTGAAGGTCTATTCCACGTCATTCGAATTCTATATTGATCTTATGAGTTTGGAGTCAATGTCCCCCAACTTGGTTTCTTGAATTATGATGAAGAGAGGATTGTGAATAGAAATTAAGTTTCTAAGGGCACTTCGTTTAATTCTAGCACCCAAACCTCTTATATTCCATGAAAGAAAATTCATCATAAACAAAATGGAAATTAGTGAAGAGAAGAGGTACTTATCTCTGGGATGCCGTCCAATTTACTTTTTGGGATGAGAGGATGGATTCAATCCGCTCTTTGAGTTGTGACCTTGGCCTATTGAAGGATGCTCCAAGTGCTTGACCCATTTCCATTATGTCATCAGCACTAATGATAAAAGCATCTTCCGTAATATTGTTATGGAGAGAGTTTCCACTAAGTACAGGATCTGAAGGAGTTGGCCTTGCCATTTTGCTTTCTTTTTTCATTTTTTTCTCTCTTTTTCTTGCATTGGCCCGCTTAGAGAGATTGGAATTGTTTCTTCGAAGCCTGGCGGAAAGGGAGGCCCAGAACTGGTGGTCATGGAAATTGAGGATGTATCCAGTCTTAGCATGGGGTTGAATATGTTATTTAGGAGGACTTTAGGTGGGGAAGGTTTGGGCTTAGACTTTTGTAAGTTTGGGGCTTTTGAGCTTTTTATTGATTGGGTTGTTTAGAATTTGGTTAATGGGCTTGGATGGGGATAGATTATGATTGGGATGTAGGAGAGCATTATTAGAGAAATCCTCGGATTGCCTCAAATCTGGGTTGGCAGATTAGACTTTGCGACATTATTGGGCCTATTTTGGGGGAGTAGTTGGCTTTTTCAGGAGGTGCTTTTTTTGGGGGAGTGGTTGTTTTTTTTGGGAGGTGAAAATTGGTGTAGGTTGCCTTGGGAAGTAGCAAGTTCATTATTCTGAGCTGGAACATGAAATGACAAATCCTGCAAAAAGGTTTCCAATAGGCTGCGGGTACTTTTGTCAGATGCCTTTTCACCTCCCTATGGCAGCGGCGGCTCATCATCAGATTCCACCTCATCAGAATCTGAGTTTATAGTGGGATCATGCTTTTCCTTGTCAGCCTCTTTCCATGATCGGAATTGGGGGTATTCCTATATATAGATTTTTGATTTTTCTCCATCCACATCTAGCGTCATTTTTCAATTTATTTTGAACATACAGTTAACGGAGATCAGGATTTTGGTGAACTCAAATTTCTGTTGATTCACCGATAGTATTTTGCCAAATATGCTCCCAATTCTGAAAAAATTGTCATAGGACCATGGAGGGACACCATAAATTGTGACCCAAGTTTCCCTCCAAAGGGATGAGACTTTACTTGTGGCATTGCGGAGTTCCATATACCAACGTTCGAGCCATAGACTTCTCATCATGTGTTGTTTATCCTCTATTGATTCATAGGGAAATAAGATGAAGAACCTAAAGACGTGATTGAGATGTTTGACACAACTTCCGCCAAAATCTGATGTAGGATAGAGTTTGAGGATGAAGGATTATAGGATATTCCAATAAGGCTTCTTTACAACAGTTTCATAGCACTTGTTTAGCTTGATAAGCCCCACTGTTTGATCATAAGATTCCCCTGTTTCAAGAGTAATTCTTGCTTGTTCCACTTCTTCACCAAGGACTCTAGAGCACATTAATCTAGAATAACTCATTTCCAGCTGAACGAAATCGGGCTGAGGCTCCAGCTACTGTAATGTGAGGTAAACATGGGAGGGGGGAGTTTGGTAGTTGGGGTAATTATGCAGTTTTTGGTTTTTTTTTGTGAGGGCATGACATGTTGGGGTGGTTTTGGTGGGTTTTATGGGAGGTAGGAGAGGAGGCATCCTTGTAGGTTCTATGGTCCCTTAGTGATGCCTTAAAAGAGGTTTTGGGATTTGGCTTTGGAGGTTTAGGATTTTGTTGAGTATTAGAGGTTTGATGAGTTTTTGGTGGTGGAGCATAGGTGTCGAATTTAGCAGGTTCGACTTTTTGCCTTCAATTTCTCTGCCATTTTCTTGGAGGATAGCTTGGTGTAGGGAGTGTTTAGCCATGAATTTAACAAAGGCGAATTGGTATTGAAGATTAGGTCTGAGAGGCTTGGGGAGAGAGACACGGATTATAGGGGCATATTTGTGAAAAATTCCAACTACATAAGAGGAATTGAAATGGGAAGGAAGACATTTTATGAAGGCAGTTTGGGGGGCTAACGATGGAGGCGGTGGGATGCGAGGGTGTGATTGGGGTTTTCTATTGGTGACTTTGGTCCATTCATGGTTGCTCTCTCTTGCTCTTGCGTGACGGTCGAACTCCCTGGACACTCTCTCTAGCCATTATTCACACATGCCCTTCATAGACGCGATGCCATGGTGGCAATGTGTCATATACACCGAACAATGGAGCATGTCACGCATATGACACATAGAAAAGCAATTAGGTAGATCCAAGTATATGTAGACATGGTTCTAGGTTGTGTTCCTTTCATATCAAAGTAAAAGTGTAAGGAAAAATTGGATCAGCGAGTGTAAATATAATGTGAAATCAAAACTAAACAAGGTTTCCAAGTTAAGGAGGAAAATGTCAAAATAACAACCTTATTAAAAAGCATACTACATGAAAGATGCTAGAATTAGTCTGACCGCCAAAAAGGGTTTCATCAAGAACTAATGAAATTCCTATATTAACATAGAATGAATCCTAACATATAATCCCAAGGTAGATGTTTATTCTTTTTTTTTTTTTTTTTGACATCGAAGATGTTTATTCTTTACATGTTAAGTATAACTCAAAAATGCAATTCCCTATACTCAGCGCGGACACTCAGGCAGCATCATGTATATAACATACGATGTTTGTTCCAGATTCATAATTGTTTCAGCTAGCATACATCCTCACATTACGTATACAATTACAAGAATGAACAAAGGTGGTAGACATAATTTGAGTAACACCTTCAGCATCTACGTAGACCAAACCTCGCGGAGTAGGTCATACCTTGTACTCTCTCCGCAGCTTATTTGTTCCTTAGATTTCAAACACGCATTGCCACCTTGCAAAGTACGAGGCGATGATTGCTCAATGAAAGACTCCAATGGAGAATCTAGATCATCCAATTCGTCATCGCTCATATAACCTTTCTTTTGTACCATAGACACATTCCTTTCAACTTGAGGTTTATTACCTCCTGCCTCGGCAACTTTCTCTGAAACATCATTGGATGATGGAGGAAAGTAAGAAACAATAGGGGCTGCATAAGGGAAGCTTCCAGAAGATTCTCCAGCAAATTTTCGCTCCACAAAACTCTCGGCATTTAGTGCCTCTAAGACCTCTCCAGGTACAGGATCTGGACAGAACTCATCTGGAGTGAAGTAGCAAAGGATCCGTTTGATGACACCCAGATTAATTGAAGGGCAAACCTGAAAACAGTACAATTAATTCAGATTCTTTTCAGTGATGAGTAGAGAATTGATATAAGTGAAATAAAAATCATGTAATTTGCTGCATAATTGTTCTTCACCTCTTTTCTAATAGAGCGGTCCGTAAGCATATCTTTAGGAAGCATCAGGAGCTCACTCAGTTCATTGATAAGGCAGAAACATTTAGTTTTAGCATGTATAATCTGATCATTGTGGTCATTGGTTTCAGGATCATCTGTTGGAAGGGAGTCCATCTCCATGCCAAGATGGTCAGAAAACCACCTAGACCAATTGCCAACCTGGATAAGGAGTAGTAAGTCAGTAAAATCACCCTGACTGCCGAATCCCAGCTAGAGTAAGTAAAAATTAAAAGAGGTTAGATGTGATACATACTGAATTCTTTAGTTGTGCACCAGAGCCAAAGCTGAACTCCCCAGCTGGAATTGGTAGAACTCTCGAGTCTACTATAGGATCTGAAACGGGATCTGTAGGCATCTGATGTGCAGATTCCCGTAGTATGGCATTGAACATAGCCACATCTAACCTTCCAATGCATTGTTCCATCACCTATCAGGAATGCAGGAATAAAATCTTGCTTAGCAAACTATCAGAGAAATACAACAAATGATCTCAAATCTCATGAGAGGCACTACTAGAGAAGACGCAAAAGCAAGAAGCAATGAAACCGCGCAGAATACACACCATCCTTGCCACTACTGGCAGACAACCACATTCATGCCCTGCAGCGCGGACAGGACAAAGCCTAACAAAAGCACTCTGAAATGCATTATTCCATAGTTCAATCGATAACGTTCCTTGTTGATGATCTCCCAATGACGGACCTAACAATTTTCCAATTCTCTTTTGGTTGATCAACTCCTCAATAGGCGATAGCATATTTGGAGTTAGTGCCTGCAGAAAAGAAATAAGCAGATGAACTTCGGTAAGCAAATCATTCAATTCCCATAATCCATCACTTGAAAGTTAGTCTAGGAAAGAAAATAAAATCCTGCAGATTATTGCAATAGAATGTACTCAATTTATAAGGTGTAGGAGTACTTGTGCTGAAAACTAAAAAGGTAAGCCAGCAGTTGAACTACCTGCCACCACACTGACTCAACGACCCGAGAGAAAATCCATGACTCAATTTTTTCTAAAGCAAAGGTGAACGTGCTTGTCTCCTCCCAATCTTCAAACAGCGTGGTAATCTTATTCACTTGCTTTCCACCAAAATTCCCCTTCAAGTTCCTAGAAAACGCATTTCCTTCAGATTTGGTACTACCCTTTGATACATGGAACCTTGCCGGGCTAGTCTGACCAGATGTGCCAAATGTTTGTGAGATGATTTCCCTCAGGACAACAGTGTTAGACAGCCAAAACGTCAACCTTATGTATGAGGGGAGGAAAAACTGCATTAGAATACAATTAAAGCAACGGAGTATTTGAAAATTGATCTCAATAAATACACAGAAAACAGCATTTAACATACCTTGCAACATCATTTCCACAAGTTCTGCTAACCAAAATGAGCCCTGAAACAGTATTTTTAGCAATTGTTGCTCTCTTACTTCGAGTCCAATGTTTGCAAGCATGTATATAAAGTCTAGAAAGGCGTCGAGCTGGTGTATGCACCTTATGAGCGGAGCTGCCATGCTCCGGTATCACAGAATAAAGTGAGATCTCAAGAGCTGCAACTACTCTGAGTTCATCTTCTAGTTTCTCAATCCTATCTTCCATGATCTCAGCCTTCTGTTTTAAGGCTGCTCTTTCCTGCTTGAGTTTCCCATCATCTTCAGCACCAATAGTATGATCATCACCACTATTGCTACTTTTTATGTCATTTGAGGCCTCATCCAACGTATCTTGGTTCAATTCTTCAAGACGCTTATCCTCAGTTACTTCAGAACATTCAGATGATGAGGAATTATTGTTATCAGAAGAGCCTTTTGCAAGTACTTTCAAACCATTGGACTTCATTGGCTTCTGTTTTACACCTGAAATGCTGTTTTCATGAGTACCCCGAACCTTCAATTCACTAGACAGAAGTTCAGATGAACCTGTCTTCGAAATCTTATTTGGAACATCAGACGCTCCTTCTAATTTCTCATCCTCAGCAGGCTGGAAATCGTCCTGGGACGATGTTGAATCTTTCACAGATTCATAATCAGAATCCTCTAAATCGTCATCCTTATCTACAACTGTAGTGGGTTCCTGCGCTTTAGGATCTTGAACTGCCTCCTCTGACCTGTATGCATCATCCACATAATGTATAACAACATTTTCATATACTTCAGGAGACTCTGTGCCCACATTTGTATCACTTATAACACTATTAGATGCTGGCTTAGCACGTGAAGGCTTAGATTGAGATTCTTTTGCATTCAGTGGTCTGCGGCCATTCTCTTGAACCGACTTATTTTCTCTCTTTGGTGTTCTCACAGACTGTTTTGTTTGATTGCTTTTTTGTACTTTCTTCTTCTCTGAGTCCCTCATAGTAATATTTCCCCCACCCCGTCTCACCCAGAAGTATAAGAAACGGTGTGATTAAAAGATGCCTTAAAGGACCTTTGGAAAACAAAGGCAATTCCCAGAAACAAAAAATGGTTTTGCACCTGTATTGTGAATATTCAGCTGATCCTCTTAACACACGCTCAGTCTATATATTATCTGCAAGAGAACATTGACTTATAATCAGCTAGGAATTACAGAAGGATATTATAAAGCAAGAGATGTGCAGAAAACAAATTTCACAAGTAAATTAACAGACCAATACTATGTTATGATTCAAACATCATATACCACTAAGTGATGCAACAAATAATGACACAACTAAAATCACACAACATCATCAAGGATAAGCAAGCGTAAAGGAAAGAAATGAAAAGGCTGACATTTCATCATGCACTCTCCAAAGCAATAAGATCAAATGATGATACGTAACATTATTCAAAATGCTACATTGTCAAGAAAGGACTTTATAAAGGCCGAGGTAGACAAAATGAATCCAAGTGCAAATGATGTTAAAGAAAACAGGACAAAAAAATCAAAGTGCTACTTGTGGAACAACTTCCTCTAGTCCCCACAAATGGGAATGTGTTCTACATTACGACAGTATCAAACATTTACCACGTTCGAAATAAGCCATATCATATCTACAAACTACAAGAGATATAAACCCTTGGTTCCAAGAGTTATAAGAGTGCTCTTAGCAAGATTGCAATAAAAGCAACATTTCATCATCATGACTCCTAAAAGCGAGCTATCTCTATGTTACTATGATGTTAACCAACCTCAAAGCTAATTTGTGCCTTCAATTAACTTATGAATGATGATTCCAGTTGTAAAGAATATTTCATGAGCACCATTTTTAAAAATCTGCATTCGCAACATCGTATTCTTTGTGCATTTTCTAACTCATCTATGAAGTATGAGTTTATGACCAAAATACATAACACACAAAAGCAAAATGAACAAATCAAACTTCTAAATAGAATACAATCCAAAAGGACAAAAAAATTAGCATATGAAGAACATTGGAATTATTTAAAATTGCCACTCCACACCCACCATTAGAAAACCAAAAAGGGCATCTTCATCGAATCTGGAAAGTGATTGGTTACTAGATGCAGAAACCATTTTATATTGCCATTTAAGCACCACAACCACCCACCAAAAAAAGAAGGTAAAAAGAAAAAAAAAAGAAACCGACACCCACAACCGACAATAATTCTTCCCAGAATAATTTGAAATTGCACATCACAATTCACACATCAAAATTGTTTGAAATTATACTAAAAGATCATTGTGATCACTAACCCTACAAATTTCTCAATTCTATTAATCCAAAATTCTAGCAAAGAAAACAAGAATCTAATAACAGCATTTGATCTTGGACAAACATGGTATCAAACACATACACATAATAAGATGAAAAAACAGGGGATACAGAGATGCATAAGCATATAAAAATTTCATCAAACACATTGCAATCAACTAATAACAGCATTAATCCTACAAAAAAAAAAAAACAACAAAAAAGATTGAATCTTTACCAGAACCAGAACTTGAAAACCATATGAAACTTACCAAAATCTTTTTTCACCTAGAAAAAACACACATATGACATAATATATACTATATATATAGTGACATATATACCCAACAACAAAAGAAAGTGATAGCAGCAGATTAAGACAATTTAACAAGTCATAAAAGATAAAAAAATGTAAAATTCAAGAAAAAAACTGGTAATGCGAAGTAAAAAAAAACAAAATTTTAGATGCAGTTATCAGGGTAGTCAATTTTCAAGAAGAAAAAGAGGTACAGATAATAATAAAAACGACAAACCAAAACAATGGAAGAAAGCTGTACTGATAGAAAAAGAATGCAAGAGAAATGGATATAGTAGAACTAGTTAAAGAGAGAGAGGAGAGAGAAACTTGCCGAAGAACAGTGGTTTTTTTTACCCAAGGGTCAGTTTTAAGGGTAAAGAAAAAGATAGTACAAGGAGAGAGAATTATTGGGGATTGCCAGTGTTTAGTGTTTCAGTTTAGACCTCGAAATTCGAGTCTCTCAGTCGTTTTCAGTTTTCTAACATTTAAAGGAGGAAGATGAAGAAGTGGGAAGGACTAAGGAGAGCACGTTTTCCTTGCAACTTCGTATGGAGTTTTGAGTTTGCTGTGTTTTCGGGGTGGAAGTGGAAGTTACTATATCTGACTCATGAAATGAGGGGACTGGAGAGTGGGGAGTGTGGTTAGAGTAAGTTCGTTGGATGATCTACAAGTTTGATCATGAGAAAAGAGCGAAAATAATATGATAAAGAATTAGGAGAGAGAAAAAAAAAAAGGAGAAAGAAGGATGAATAGTTGGATCATAGCTAGAGCTCATGAAAGAAAATAAATGACAGGTACAACCGTACAAGCATGATCAGTTGATAGCCATTTAATGGGCTCAATTATAGCAATCCAACAATTGAAAGACCTAAAATGGTAGATCATACATTGGAGATAAAAAAACCGATAAAAATCTAAATTTTTCGATCAACCATTATGTATGCTCTATATGAATTTTGTCCAAATTCACCTAAATACTTGAATGGATCGAGGTTTGCAATAACTTATCATGCATCAAAAATCAAATCATATAGTCAATTTTCATTTGATTTAGTCAATTTTCGTTTCATATAGTCAGTTTTTGTATGATATAATTACCTTTCGTATAGTTAATTTTCATATAATGTATTTAATTTTATGATATAATCAATTTTCATATGATGTAGTCGGGTTTTTTTTTATAATATACAACTCAGTTTTTTGTGACATAAAATCGGTATGGGTGCACGATAAATCATTGTAAATCCGATCCACCAAGACGTTCTCATTTTTTTATTTGTTAAGATCATAAAAAAAAAGGTGAGATTTATAGTAAAAGGAAGTACTCTAATACAATTGATTGATAAAATAGTGGATTGAAAAATAAACATTTGAAATCAAATCATAAGTTGAATTTTTGTAAACAACTTTTTTTTTTATATATAAAAAAAGCTACATTTCTCGTTTAGTATAATATGTTTATAACGATGTTATTCTGAACAATAATTATATATTGTAGTGAAAAGTATATATTTTAAAATAGCACGGTTGTTTGTTCGGAATAAAAATGTTTAGAACGGTTTTAATTTAGGCTTTTTCTTGTGTTATAGTAGTATTGTAATACTCCGGCATCCCAAAATATAGTTACTGTTTCTTTTTACACAGTCTTCAAGACGTACATTTGACCTATAATATTTTTTTATTTCGTATTAATAAAAAATATATAAAAAGTTGATATTATGAATGTATGGGTTGAGACGAATTTAACAAGACCATATATGAGTATTTTTTTCTATACATTAATGAGAATATTTGGTCAAATTTTGTAAATTTAACTCTTAAAATAAAAACAAAAACTATATTATGGACAGATGGAGTAGTAATTTAAATTAATTAACGTAGTAAATAGAATAACTGAACTTCTATTCATCGCCCTACTATTACTTAAAATCGCCCAAAAAAAATTTAAAATTACATTTATAACCTTTTTCTTTTCTATTCTTAAATCACCACCACCACTCACCTCCTGTTGGCTACCACCACCACCACTCATCTCCTGTTGGCTGCCACCACCACCCACCCACCTCACTCCACCATCCCCACCTCCATCTTGAATCACCCTTCTCTCTCCTTCTTCAACACCATGTGTACCACCACCCATCCACCTCACTCCACCACCCTCACCTTCACTTCTTTTCGTGCACACAACCACCACCACCTATTTTCCCACTGCCACCTGCGACGTCCACCACCTCCACCTCCACGCACACGCTGAAGAAAACTCAATTTTTTTTAAAATGCGAACGTCCGACCAGGACGTTCGCCCCATGGTTCGAACGTCCGGCCAGGACGTTGTGGCCATGGGGCAAACGTCCTAGCGGGACGATCGCCCCATGGCCAGAACGTCCTGGCCGGACGTTCGAACCATGGGGCGATCGTCCTGGCCGGCGTTCGCATTTTTAAAAAAAATTGAGTTTTCAATAAAAATGTGTTGCTGTTGAAAGATTCAAGATCAGAAGTTTACACTCTTCTTGCAAGGTACAAAATTTTAGCATAAAGTAGAACCAAGCTTGCATACTTTGAAATACGAACTTTACATGTTAACATGCTTATCACATACCATTGGGAAGTAATGAATATAATTTGAAGAACACTGTACCAGAGTCTGTAATAAGCAAGTTCTAAGAAATTCAAGTCCAAGATGTCAAACAAGAACAATAGCAGTTGTAGAAGGATAACAATGAGTCCAAATACAATGAAAGCTGAACAAGAAATTCAATGCCGAACGTTTGCGTTTTTTAAAAAATTGAGTTTTTTTAGCGTGTGTGGAGATGGATGTGGTGGACATCGCAGGTGGCAGTGGGAAAATAGGTGGTGGGGGGTGGTGCGTGGTGTGGAAGAAGGAGAGGGTGATAGGGCAGTGGTGGTGGTGGGGGTGGTGGGTGGTGTGAAAAAGAGAAGAGGGTAAAAGGGCAGTGGTGGGGGTGAATACCGGGTGATGGGTGGTGGAAAAGAGGAAAGGGTAAAATTGTCTATAAAAATAAATTTTGGGCGATTTTAAGTAATTTCATGGCGATGTTTAACAATCCTCATAGAATAAGTGTTAATGTGTTAAAGAAAAGAAGAAAAGAACAAGTGTTATAGTATTAAAAAAACAAGAACAAGTGTTGGTGTAAATTGTAAAATAATGGGTGGTAGTGAAATCGGAAGTTGTGGGATTGCAAAAGTGTAACTGACTTTGAGAAGAGAGAGAGAGAGTGGGGGCCGATGGGTGAGTGTTTGACTGTCTGTTACTATGGAAATAGGAAATAGGAAATAGATATTGTTTGAGGTGACCGGGAAAATGGGTGTCGGTGCGGGTGAATTATATGACTGTCTACTTCACTGTTTGGTTGCGCCTCTCTGCTTTCTTACCAGTTACACCTAATGACCTAAATACTTTCATCATTAATACTAAAAATAAGTTTTTGTCAAACAAGCCCAAATAAAGTAGGTTTTTTGGTACAAATGATAAGTATTAGATGGCTTTAATTCAAACTGGATACATAAATAAAATTGATTATAATATAGAAAATTGACTGTATCAAACAAAATTAATGATATAACAAAGTGATAATGTCATACCGTAATTAACTACATAAAATGTGAATATATCATACTTCCTCCGTTTCTAAATAAGTGCAACATTTTTTGTTTTCACGTTTGCCAATGCATTATTTTAACCAGTAATATCTTCAATTATCAATAAGTAAAAATTATAAAAAGTTGATATTAAAAAAATTCACATTTAGACGAATCTAACAAGATCCCACATGACTATGTTTTTCCTAAAATGCAAATCACTAAAGCTAATTGAAGTTCAAACTGTGAATAGTAAACACTATGCAAATGTTGCACTTATTTAGAAACGGAGGAAGTATAAGAATTGATTATGTCAAAAAAAAATTTGACGACTATATTATACAATACTTAGTATGCAGTAATTGGACACCGAGCTCATTAGAAAAATTATTATAGGAAAACATCTAAGAATTTTTTTTCCTATGGAAATATCAAATAAGCACTTTCGGTAACAGCTTAAGACCATATATCAAATAAGTTAACCTTTTGAGTTTGACAAAAAAAAAGTGCAATTAATATTCTACAAAGCTAACATAGTCCCACCAACACTACCCAATCTTTCTCCTCTAAACCCTATGTTGTACAACTTATTTTAACTTAATTAACTAGTTATTAGGCCCGGGCTATGCCCCGGGTAAGAAAATTTTCATTTATTAATATTGTACTTTGATATAATAGCACTAAATACTAATTGGTCTAGTGGTTAAAACTTTAGTGCATGAACTTGAGGTGCTATGCCCCGGGTAAGAAAATTTTCATTTATTAATATTGTACTTTGATATAATAGCACTAAATACTAATTGGTCTAGTGGTTAAAACTTTAGTGCATGAACTTGAGGTCACAGGATCAAAACCTATACTATGCAATTTCTATCTTTTTTTTTATTGTACATGGATTACATGATCTAAAACTCCCTAGGGAGAGCGCCACGTGGCACCGTTCCTGGTTTACACACGCCTTTTAATATATTAGTATAGATAGATATCTTATGAGATAAGATTAGATAAAATAAGATAAGATAAGAATTTATGTTCAACTGCTCGCAAAATCATATCTTTGATGAAGAGTTAGGGCAACAATCCTAAAATTTTGTTGAGTGAAGAATCGAGTGACGAAGGACAAAAAGACAAGAAAAAGAAACACGAAGAGAAACTTGAGTATTGAGGTTAATTTCATTGCATGTCATCTATGAATCACACGATACACACTTTACCTGTTATAGTAGTTCACTCTTCCCAAAGGACCAATCTCAACAAATAGCCTACAAAATTTGACTTGTTAGCATTTTTTGAAAAAGAAGTAAGGAGAAACCTTGATAAGTTGGAGGAATAAAGGAAATCCCAACTTAGAGAATCATCGATCACATGACCTCTTGAAATCGGGAGGAAAGCTCTAATAACTAGGTTATCCCTCACTCTCAACTTTTGGCCTAGCATTAGTTAATTGATACTTTGATTTCTTCCTTCTATATTTTATTACATAATATTAAGAAAATATAGAATTACTTATTGAAACAAACCTAAAAAGATGAATTTTTTTTAGCAAATCTGTGTTACCATGAGCATACACTAGTACAGAATCAACGACTTGCGCCGGATGCGAGGCGCCCATTTGCGTCAGACATGGGTCCGACTGCAAAGGTCTCGACGCAAATTAGGATTCAAGATCTGCGTCGGACAACGATGCGACGCAGTTGATAAGCTATCTACGTCGGACCCGCCCAACATGCGACGCAAATTGTCTTTCATCTGCGTCGCACATTGACCAACATGCGATGCAGATGGGGACAGCAACGCAGCAAAGCCATAGTGATTTGCATCGCACGTTACTCTATGTTTGACGCATATTAACCATTTTTATTTTAAAAAAGTCCATTTGCGTCGGACATGGTCTTGCATCTGACGCAAATGGATAATTTTTTGTTAAAAAAAAATAAATTCACCTACACATGAACAGAGAAAGGGGAGGAAGTGAAGGGGTAATGGTCAATCTGTGCGTACCCCAGCCCAGAACACAGAAAACTGCAAACTGTCACGCAGTTCACCGCTGCTGCTGTATATTGTTAAATTGTGGGACTCTACTATATATTCTTGAAGAATGAATACGAAGTTTGAATCTATACAAAATTAATTGATAAATATACAAGAATAACAAAATGCATGCACAATTAAATCCTGAATTCACTAATCGAAGGAAAGATAACACAGAGCGGCGAAATTTAAAACGAATCGAATCAACTTCACTAAAAATGAAATTCAACAAAACTGACATAAAACACAACAATCTCTCCTAATCAACCTCTACAAAATCAATAGAAGCAATCAACCATAATCTATACATAATAAAAAATTTAAAAAACGAAATTAAAAACTTAATTATTCAGATCTAACATACAAAAACGAAATTGAAAAACTGAACATAAAAAAAAAAAATCAGATCGAACATACAAGAATGAAATTACAGTAAATATATTAAAAAAACCTAAATCGCCAAGGTAAGATCGAACTTCGTTCTCGGACTTCTTCAAATCTCGTTGTTCTTCAAATTTCGTTCTTGAATTTGAGAAAATAGTAGCGATAAAACCGCCCTTTAATTTGGGAAAAAAATCAATTAAAAATCGATAGCAGCGAGGAATTCGAAGGACTCGTTGGTGGCAGTGGTTATTGGCATTGCCTTGTCGGAGGATTCAGTGGTTGTTGTTGTCGTCGGTGTTGTCGAAGCATTCATGAATTGTGAAGGAAAAGAACTGGTCGTCGGTTGTTGTTCGTTGTTATTGTTCGCCGGAGAGAGAGAGAGAGTTTGAGCTGTTTGATTTTGGCCGGTCGATTTGTGTTGAAGATAATCAAGATCTACTTTTGTTAGGTTAGAGGGTGAGAAGGAGAGAGAGTAGCGGCGCTTAGAGAGAGAGAGTAGGGAAGTTTTAGGTTAGAGGGTGAGAGGAGTGGGCGTGTAATGTTAGAATATTTTAAGTGTTTAATTTGTGGGCTGTGGGCTTGCGTCGGATGGGACCATGGGTCCGACGCAATTTATTCTTTTGCAACGCACCATAGGATAGTACGACGCACATAGTGTGAATTTTTTTTATCAAAGAGGAGACGATCTGCTTCGTATGCTCTAGGTGGTCCGACGCACATTGAGCTTTTGCAATGCACCAGAGGCACGTGCGACGCATATAGCTCGTACTGGTGCTCACGTACCCATGTTGTGCGTCGCACTCCTCCTTGCATGCGACGCAAATTACGTTATTGCGTCGTTTCCGTTTCAGTGCGACGCAAATGGGGTTATGCAAATCGTCCTTTTTCTACTAGTGATAGTACACCCATCCCAATTAGAAATATTTTGGTATTGTAGTACATAATTTAGCCCAAGCATAAAAAAGAAAAAAGCCAAACTGATTTTCTCTTTCCTATTTTTCTTTTCTTTCTCCTATTTTTCTTCTCCTCTTTCTGTTGCATTTCTCTATCCTCTCCCATTTATCTCTCTCAATTTTAATGTTTGATTCATTGTTTTCCTTAAATATTGAATTATTTTCTTTAATGTTTGAAGATTCTAAAGAAGGTATTATTCGATAATCTAACTTTTTTACTACCTTATTATTATTGATAATTTGCTGCATAATAGTCAATTGAAAATATTGGGGATAAAACCCTTATTTCCATGTGTCATGTGCGGACAGATTTTTTCGTCGCTACACACTGCCTACTAGCGTCACAATCACGTTGGACAACTAGTCAAGGCACCCAATATGCTGGCTAGGCTATGTGTTACAAAAATTGCTAAGTGTGGAAGCTAGAGCGCAAGAGGAATGCTTTGTATTGATGGCTAAAGAATACAAGTGAAGAGCTTTCTTGGATGATGTACATGGGGAATGCCTATTTAAGGACATCCATCCAAGCCTATCCTAATTCTCTTATCTTCTCTTCTCTTCTCTTAGTGAGTTGAATTTAGTGGGTTGCATGCATTGACGCACGACACAGCGCCGCCACCACCACATTCTCTCCTCCTCTTCCGGCAATTCCCCTCTCTCACTCTCTCTCCTTGTTTTCATTTTTTTTTACTTTTCAAA
This sequence comes from Beta vulgaris subsp. vulgaris, assembly GCF_026745355.1. Lineage (NCBI taxonomy): Eukaryota > Viridiplantae > Streptophyta > Magnoliopsida > Caryophyllales > Amaranthaceae > Beta > Beta vulgaris. The sequence continues at coordinate 48,959,699 of NC_079204.1, read as the reverse complement.
AAGATTAATGCAAGTGATTCTTTTCTGGTTTTTGTTGAAATTTCGAAAGGTATGGTTCTGCTGATTGACGTTAATGGAATAATGGACTAAAAATATTTGGATCAAGTTCATTTTTAATTATAACTAGAGTTTCATTTAGTTGATTTAAGGTAAGAGTGAATGTAGGGGTGGGGGTTGGGGAGGGTAGGGGAGAGTGAGCAGGGGTGGTGAGGGTTGAGGAGGGTTAGGAAGGCTAGGCAGGGGATGAGGGAAGGTTAGGGAGGGTGTGGGGGGATGGGGAGGGTGCGTGTCTCTATGTGATTTGAATATTTGACTTTCTTGCATGTGTATGTAATCAAATAATGATTGATACATTATAATTATTGGTTGTGTTTGATTATTAGAGGTCTTCTTGAATGAGATGTGTCGTACTTGGATGTATGGTAGTCGTGAATCGATTGAGTTTGTGAATGGGGTCTCGAAATTTTGTAAATCTTCATTACAATATCAAGCATCATCTGGAGCAGTCGACTTTTATTGTCCTTGTGTCAATTGTGGAAATGTGAGCAAGGTCAGTAGTATACATTTGCTTAGGAAGCATGTCTTTCGTCGTGGGTTTAGGCTTCAATACTATGTATGGGTTTGGCATGGTGAGGATGGGAAGTATATAAGAAGCTCTAGAGTAATGAGCGATGTATGTGAAGAAAAGAAGGATTTAGAGCTCGTTGATTTTTAGGCTTGCATTTGTTGTTGGTCGAATTTCGGGAACGTAAATGTGATTTTAGGCTTATTTTGGCCTTTTTGCATCCAATTTGTACTTCTCGAGTCATTTAACTCCAAATTCTTTTTGAACATGATAATATGAGGTATAATATAACTAGTGTGTAGATTTTTAGGCTTGCATTAGTTGTTGGTTAAATTTCGGGAATGTAAATGTGATTTTGAGCCTATTTTGGCCTTCTCGCGTCCAATTTATACTTCTCGAGTCATTTAACCCACAATGTTTTTGAATATGATAATATGAGGTATAATATAAGTACTGTGTAGATTTCTAGGTCTGCATTAGTTGATTGAATTTCGGGAACGTAAATGTGATTTTAGGCCTATTTTGGTCGATTCACGTTCAATATGTACTTCTCGAGTCATTTTACCCCAAATTTTTATTGAACATGATAATATGAGGTACAATATAACTAGTGTGTAGATTTTTAGGCTTTCATTTTTTGTTGGTCGAATTTCGGAAACGTAGATGTGATTTTAGGCCTATTTTGGCCTTTTCGCATCCATTTATTAGATTTTGAGTCGTTTAACTCCTTTTTTTTTTAATATGACTATATAAGGTATAATATAACTACTGTGTAGATTTTTAACCTTCAATTTATTGTTGATTGAATTTCGGAAGGTATGTAATTTTTAGAACTATTAACTACAGTAAATGATTGAATTTTTATATTATGTGTTTTATTCCTTGGTTGTTTTGCAAGGTTTATATGAATAAAAGTTTGAAGGCCTTCACCACGGAGGAATTAAATGAAGTTCGGGATAAGTTGACGACTTATCTTTGTGACGATTGCTTATGATATACATGTTGGGAGGATTTTGCGATATAATTAGCTAGATCTAGTTGGTATTTTCATTTGTTATATAGTTTTTAGTTAATTAATATGTTGGTATTTTATCAATTCTATGTACACTTTATACATTATTAAAATATATTTAAAGTTAATTACGTTGAAGCCCTTGTGATATTATTATTACATTTCGATTTTTTTTGGAAGGGAGGTGTTGGGCTGGAGGGCTACCACGGTGGATGCAGGGCTGGGATGCTAGACTGGGCTAGGGGGCTACTAGCAGGGGGTGCAGGGACTGGGCTAGGGGGGTGCAGGACTAGTAATTGAATGATTTCAATGTTTGATTATATTTGCGATTGTATAATAGCTGTTAGAAAATTATTTCCTAACATTTCGCTATATACATCTATATATTTTTACACCGATCCAACCTGACTCCTGGTCATATCTATAATACTCCTAAATGAGTACAATTTAAAAAGTGAACTACAAGAAAACTATCCTCTCCCCTTTCTTTTCTCTTATTCTTTCGTCAATGATTGTTATCCAGAGTCCAGACAAAGGAATAGTAAATCCTCCAATTGGTACCAGCTCATTAAAAAGGAAAAGAAAACGCCATGGTTGCCGTCAAGCGATATGGACCCCCTCAATAGATCCCAAGTCTAATACAGCGTATTATCTTCTTGTGTCTGCTGTTACGGAAAATAACAATAGGATATTTGATACTTGTCCCCGTCAGGCCGTCAAAGTTCAAACCCAAGTACACTCAAGTCCAAGTTTTTTTTTTAAAAAGAAAATTAAGCTTCTATATTATTGTGTTTGGAATTGGGCTAATAATAATTAGTTTCATAATTTGGTATTTTTATCCCCATTGAAGTTAAATGCAACGTTATTATAATCTCTCAAATTAGAGATATGACAAAATGTTTTAGATGCCAGATAATTTTATCGAACTTCACAAAGAATGAATCAAAATGAGCTAATGCGCTAGAGAAGCAAGGAGCGGAAGCTACACCAAAAGTGCCGATGGATCGGAGGTCGGTCGGGTGGGGCTCCATCCGCCACCCAATTTATGCGTCACCCAATCTACCCTTCATCTCCATGTGATCCATCCGTTATTCATGGATGAAATTGGGTACGTCGGGCGATGAATAGGGTGAAAAAAAGTATACAAATATATTGTCGTGCATTGTAATTAAAATCAAGATACTTTGATAAAGTGATTATTATATTAAAATTTTGATACATTCTTGTAATATTTGTTCCTTTTTCCTGACAAAAAATCATAATTCAACCAAAATGTTGTTTATAGACATCAAACTATTAACATTTATGAATATATATGTGTGTAAAATTTTATTTTTATATTCATATAACAGATGGATGGATTGGTACGGTGATGGATAGGGCAATGGGTTGGATGGACATCCGATCCGTCAACCAATTCATCCATCATTCGTTTATCATCCATTTAAATTTGGGTTTTCGTTCATATATCTAGATCGCATGAACGATTACATCGGATTTGGATGAAATTGCCATCCTTATACACCATATATGAGCTAATGCTCCAACCTCAGTGTCCATCCTTGCACTCTTGCAACCATGCAAAAAAGAAAAAGAAAAGTTCATATGTATTTCTTTTGAATTAAAGTTTTATCAAATAAAGTAATTGTTTACAAAACTCTCTCTTTTTCAGATATTTTGTTAGTTCTTTACAAATTATCCTTTTAGGAATTAAAGCATAATTGTGCCGGTTATATAAGGGGCCAAAGTTTTAAAAAAATACAATATAAAAAGAAAAGAATGGTAGACAGTCAGACAATCTCTTAAACTTAAAGATTAGAGGAAAGTTCATATCGATTTCCAAGCAAGTTGATCATATATATTCATTCATACTAGAATATCACATGCTCTGGACGTGCCACCAACTAGCAAATCTTTATCTCTTTCTTACAATTATCATAAACAGCAATACAGCATCATCAAGCGCAATACCACGTGATTTTGCTCTTCCATCCCTGACAACTGAACTAACATTTCCCCACTTTCTGGCAAACTTCATGCTATAATATATAAGCAGGCCAATTTCGGAGTAAAATAGGATTCAAACACAAGCATACTCCATAATCCATATATACTAGTTAACTCTAATGATCAGTCCTTGTTTGGCCCCTCTTAGGGTGCGTTCTGTTCAACTTAAAAAATTAAGTTTCAGGTCCAATAAGTTCAGATAAGTTCAGATAAGTTCAGATAAGTTGCAATAAGGTCTAATAAGTGCAATAAGTTCCATAAGGTCTAATAAGGTCCAATAAGTTCCAATCAGGTGCAATAAGTTCCAATCAGGTCTAATAAGGTCCAATAAGTTCCAATCAGGTCTAATAAGGTCCAATAAGGTCCAAATAGTCAATGTTTAATAAACATTTGTATTATTGTCCACTATTTTGTTATTCATAATTTCATATCACTATTAGCGGATTATGTTATTATTAGAATTTTAATTAAAGTACCACAATGATTATATAGTATTATACTTGTATTAGTGTCTATTATTTTATTATTTATTTGTATTATGTCTATTATTTTATTATTTATTTGTATTATGTCTATTTTTATTATTCATATTACTATTAGCTGATTATGTTATTATTAGAATTTTTTATTAAAGTACCACAATGTATAGTATTATACTTGTATTATTGTCTATTATTTGATTATTCATATTGCTATTGAATAATATTATAATCATGGTCAAATAATTAAGGTTAACAATAATAATAATAATATATTAAATTACAATATTTTGCAATTCGTCTTTAAATAACTAGAGATAACATGTTTTCGTTACTAATAACTATGAAAGATATAAATGTTATCAATTGATTGCTTCATTATCATCACTGGAGTATCTTTCTTCATCGGAGTATCTTTCTTCATCTTCTACATCATCCTCTTCAATCAATACGTTTTTTTCATCAACAGCCAACCATATTTAATCTACAATTTTCGCCCGAGTTATCTCCATATTCTTTGTTCTCGTCTTGTCAGTCAAATTTAAATCAGCTCTTGGTTCCATGGTTTCAACTACTTGCGAAACTGGAATTCCTAAATCATGTAAACGAAAAAAATTATGTAGCGTGCATGTTGCCACGATGATAGCCAACTGGTAAGCATCATCCATCTTCGGCATCATTCTTAGAATCTTCCATCTATTTTTTTCTCTTTCTTCTAGTAACATTCAAATAAATGAAAGGTGAAGAAAGCTGAAGAAATGAATGAAGGAGTTGTTGTTAGCAATAAATATTCAGCTTATTTTCATTGATTAGGACAAGGAGAATCAGGCCCATAATCAAGCCCTTTACAATGAAAGTTCACTGCCTTTTGCTCAGCTTAGATTAGTAACTACTAGTATTTTATAAAATTAATTTTTTGATTTTCTACTAGTGTTTTATAAAATTAAAACAACACTATTAGATATATTAGTGATGAAAGTTATGTATAGGCAAATATATAAATAGTAATTTTTTTGTTAATTAATTATCATAAGAGATAATTAATAATCATTATTTTTTAAAGGACGAATTATAATAATTATTACTCCATAAAAAATTTGAGGGGTAGTATTTACGTTAGTGGTAATATTTATGTTATTCATGGTCAATGTTTTTGTCTAATAAGGTCAAATAAGTTTCAATCAGGTTCAATAAGGTCTAATAAGTTTCAATAAGGTCTAATAAGTTTCAATCGGGTCCAATAAGTTCCAATAAGGTCCAATAAGGTCAATCAGGTTCAATCAGGTCCAATAAGTTCCAATCAGGTTCAATCAGGTCCAATAAGTTGAATCAGGTCCAATCAGGTCCAATAAGTTCAGTTCAGGTTCAATAAGTTCGGTTCAGATAAGTTCCAATAAGTTCAGGTCCAATAAGTTGAATAGAACGCACCCTTAGGGTGCGTTCTATTCAACTTATTGGACCTTATCTGAACTGAACTTATTGGACCTGAACTGAACTTATTGGAACGAACTTATTAAACCTGATTGGATCTGATTCAACTTATTAGACCTGATTGGAACTTATTGGACCTTACTGAAACTTATTGACCTTATTGAAACTTATTAGACATTATTGGCCCTGATTGAAACTTATTAGACCTTATTGGACCTGATTGAAACTTATTAGACCTTATTGAACCTGATTGAAACTTATTTGACCTTATTAGACAAAAACATTGACCATGAATAACATAAATATTACCACTAACGTAAATACTACCCCTCAAAATTTTTTATGAGTAATAATTATTATAATTCGTCCTTTAAAAAAATAATGATTATTAATTATCTCTTATGTTAATTATTTAACAAAAAAATTTACTATTTATATATTTGCCTATACATAACTTTCACCACTAAATATATCTAATAGTCTTGTTTGATTTTATAAAATACTAGTAGAAAATCAAAAAATTTATATCTTTCATTGTTATTAGAACGAAAAACTTGTATCTCTATTTATTTAAAGACGAATTGCAAAATATTGTAATTATAATAATAATAATAATAAATAATATAATAAATAATTAATTATTTATTATATATTATTATTAACCTTAATTATTTGACCATGATTATAATATTATTTAATAGCAATATGAATAATCAAATAATAGACAATAATACAAGTATAATACTATACATTGTGTGGTACTTTAATAAAAAATCTAATAATAACATAGCTAATAGTAATTTATGAATAATAAAATAATAGACATAATAAAATAAATAATAAAATAATAGACATAATACAAATAAATAATAAAATAATAGACACTAATACAAGTATAATACTATATAATCATTGTGGTACTTTAATTAAAATTCTAATAATAACATAATTAGCTAATAGTGATATGAAATTATGAATAACAAATAATGGACAATAATACAAATGTTTATTAAATATTGACTATTTGGACTTTATTGAACCTTATTAGACCTGATTGGAACTTATTGGACCTGATTGGAACTTATTGCACCTTATTGGAACTTATTGCACCTGATTGGAACTTATTGGACCTTATTAGACCTTATTGGAACTTATTGCCCTTATTAGACCTTATTGCAACTTATCTGAACTTATCTGAACTTATCTGAACTTATTGGACCTGAAACTTAATTTTTTAAGTTGAACAGAACGCACCCTTAAGCTACGGAAGTTATTAATTACAATAATTTGTAAAATAAGTTCTCTTATACTTTATTTGGTATTTTTTTTAAGTAAAGGAAAGGAAGAGAAAGGAAAAGAAAAAAAAAAAAAAAAAAGAGAAAAGAATGTAGTTGTAGTTTTCAATGTTTGGTATAATTGGTGGATTTAAGCGGAATCACATGTTTGTTTGTCATTAGCAAAAGGAAATAAAAGAAAGGAAATAAAGAAAACATAGGTAAAAAGCTTGTTAGCTTTCTTTTCTGTCAAATTCCTCTGATTTTGGGAGGAAAGAAACGCAAGGATTTAATAGTATTCTTTTCCTTCCACTTCATCTCCTTTCCAATCAAACTCCTCTTATTTTCTTTTACCAAACATGAGAAAGTTTATTTTTACCTTTCCTTTCTTTTCCATCCAAATCCTTCCTACCAAACAAAGCCTTAATGTGGATCCTATCATCTATACTAATATATTAAAAGGTGTTCTTAATTAAAGAACGACGCACGTAACACTTTCATTTAGATTGTTTTACTACACATGATCCACATACAAAAAAAAATAGTAAATGTATTGTATATGATTTGATCTGATCTTGTTAGCTTCAAATTTATATAATAAAGTTTTAACCAATAAACCAAATGATATTTAGTAATATCATTTAAAGTAAATTATTAATAATGACAACGATGACAATCTGGGGCATAACCCAAGCCTACAAACTAGTTTATAAAAAAAATGAAGATTTATATTACATGATTTGATAAATTGATCTAATTTAATTCTAAATTGACTTATGCCAAAAACTTGCTTAAATCCGTAGGACTATAAAAAAAGTTCATTCCTAGGTTTAGTTTTCATCTCTATTTAAACCCTAGTTAAGTCTTGGAACTATAAAAGCTCATTTCCCAGGTCTAGTTTGCACCTTTATGTAACCCTAATTAAGTATTTGGAGTATAAAAGTTCAATCCTTGTCGGCATCTACTTAATACAATTCATATCCCTTGAAACTTGATGTTCTCATCTAACTGAAATTAGGCCTCTTTGTTGATGACCTTGTGAACAACATATTTCATTTGTTTAATGAATCCAGTACATTCACCACTTTCAACTTGATGCAGACGAAGAGTAACCTCTTCCAAGTTCTTAGACAACCGTTCGAAGATGTTAGTTAGCTCATCATCTTTTTCGTCACCCATTATTGCTTCTAAGAGGACCCTTGATTCAACTCTTTCGAGATGTTTAGTTCATGTACTCATTCATTTTAAAGTTTGATTTGTTCATTTCCTACCGCTTGTTTCATTTACTACCTCCGAATTTTATTTTATTGATGTTCCTAGTTTGACTTGCACATTTTTTACTATAAATATTTGTAATTATGTATGTCTAAAAATTATAAAAATTTTATAGTATCAAAGTATTAATTGACGAATCAAACAAGACTCCACATGACTATGTTCTTTCTTATGAGATTGAAAAAAGTGGTTTGGAAAAAGAAAAAAAAGGAAGGATAAAGTTGAAAATGTTTAGTGAGATTAAAGTAATTTTAAATAATTTAAGAGTAATATTTAACAGTTTAGTAATTGAATTATGACTTTTCTTTTGTTTAAGGTAGGGGGAGGGGTGGGGGTTTGGATAACTTTGATATTGTCTACCAGCCCATTTACATTTTTCAAATGATTTTGTAGTACTAGTACCCAAAGAAAAATAAATAACAATATTTCCAACTCCAGAAGGCTTGTTAATTTGTATGGATGACACTGACAGTATGTGACATGAGAAGATTGTACAGCGATGTGGTACCAACCGTACGACTATGAATTATCATAAACTCTCTCCTCCATCAATTTATCGTGGCTTAGGCTTGCACACAAGAAAAAAGTAAGACGACATATTTGTTAGACATTAAACCCCATATATGTTGTACACATGTGAGTTGTCCCACATTGGAGAAAGAGAAGAGAAAGTACAATATAAGCTAGAGGAGCTACTCCTACTATTGCCAATTGGTTTTAGTATGGAAACTCCTTTGGACTTGTATGTGGACCGAACTCTCCTCCTCCATATTGGGTTGCCCAAGCCCATTTTCGGTCATATCAAATTTATCATGGTATCAGAGCCCAAGGTTGTTGGGCCTTTCATATTGAGTATTTGTCATGCAATTGAATAAGTCCCTCATTGGACGATCATTCCCAATGAGAATTGCCTTACCCGTATGCTACTATTCTAAGGACACTCACATGAGAAGGGGAGTGTTGAACCCCATATATGTTGTGCACATGTGAGTTGTCCCACATTGGAGAAAAAGGAGAGAAAGTACCACAATATAAGCTAGATGAGCTACTCCTACTATTGCCAATTGATTTTAGTATGGAACCTCCTTTGGACTTGTATGTGGACCAAACTCTCCTCCTCCATATTGGGTTTCCCAAGCCCATTTTCAGTCATATCAAATTTATCATTAGACAACCATTTAACGCTTAACACCCCAATTTTTCTTGGTAGAATTGGGATAATGTATTAAACAATCCAACCACCACCATTGATGACTGACCTCACTGTCATGGCCCCATTCATCTTCAGCTGACACAGAAGGCTGCTAAAAGAAGGTCGAGCAAGAAAGAGAGCAGACTAGACAATATTTCGATGCAGTACGAGGGTCGAACCCTTTCCAATGCTAAAGAGGGCTACAACCCTTCTCGCAGTCAGATCCAGCCATGGGTGTGTGCCTGTGTGGCAAACCTTTGATAAACTCACCAGTGCTAACTGCTAAGAATGCAGTCCAAGGATGAACCGAAAACTACCATCAATGCACCAAGTTCTTGCTAGCCCCTTAAAAAATCTCACTACTTGCTAACCCACATACTAAACAACAATAATTACTCCAATTCTAAGCACATGTAACTTCAACAATATCTGGTCCCCTTTTTTTGTTTGAATTCAAATCCGGGGTTATGTTCAAATCATTCCATTAAAAAGAATTGATACAATACATTTTCAGAGATCCAATGTAAGAGGATACGCACTAGCAAACGCCGTCAAACAGCACGCACAGTACTACATCATAAGCACATTGAAAACGTACCATAAAGCATAAAGTCTAAAGGAAAAGGAAGCATTAAGGTGTGTGCTTTAGTTGAACTTATTTGAACGGAAGATACTACACCTTGTCAAGTTTTGAACAGCGTTAAGGTGAAGAGAAGCACCCTCCGGATACAAACATTGTCCATTTATACTTCTGTTGATTGAATTTTCAGGTTCACGAGTCTTACTGGCTATGCTGTTAAGTTACAGACAGCTAAAAATTGCAATTAGGCTCAACATTCTCGAAGAAAACAACAAAAAGAGAGAAGAACCCCTCCTCTTCCTTGTAGCTCTGCTTCTCTGACTTTTTTTTTGACAGACACAAAACAGAAAAAAAAATATAAATAACTGCCCATATCACAAATATGATGACAACGTAACCTGAATATATGTTTCCTAAAAGCGCAGCTACCATTTGGCCAGTTGCTTACTGGGCTATGCAGATAACCACAAGAATACAAGAGCCACGAAAATGGTGTTTAGGATATTTAGAAACCAACCGAACAGAGAGACTACAAAAATACAAGCGACAAGGTAGCAGAAAAAGAATATTACCAAGTTTATGATGCATTTCAGGAAGCTAATGAAGTGCAGAAAAGCTAAGAAAAGAAGTAAGTACTCCTCCGATTACAAGCTGATAAGCTGCATGAAAAAACTAAGAAAAAGTATCAGAGGCTGCTAGTTCTCAACTCCGAATCTTTCAGCCTATGAAAGTGAGCAGTACAGTGCAGAGAATGTGGAAGTGTGAACAATCACATTCCCAAACAGAGACATAAGTTGCAGTGATGCATTAAACAGCAGGCAATAGCCATCATTGTATCTCAACATAGAAATATATGGAGCTTTAGCAGCCGGAGAAAAGAGAACTGAATGAATTAAATCAACAAATAAGCCAGAACGTGAAATGTGACAGGAAAGATGAATTATGATCTCACTCTTCATTAATGATTGATCTAAAAGGTCTGGAAAAAAGCAACGACAAAAGTAACAGGTTAAATCATCTAAGATTATGGAAACTGGCGATCAAAAGCAATAATTGTCTCTCCTCAACAAGATCTACAATGGAAGAAATTGATAGGAAAGGCAAACTTTTACCAATTTATAAAGACTTTCAAATCATATGTTGAATGTTCTCCATTCAACCCTGGCAACAAAGATAACTCAAAATCCTCAGATTTTGATGAAGATATTCCCTTTCTGAAATCACATTTGTGCACTATTTCCTAGACTATGGCTCCATCTCGCGCAAGTCACAACATCTTCAACATGCCTATAGTGCATCTCTTAAGAGACAACAGTATAAAATCATATAAAGCCTCTCGAAGCCTACTTATAATGTTTCAGAATGCAAAAGAAAAAAAAAAAAGGAAAGCTCTCCAAAGAATATCTTTTCCCATCTAAAAGTTAGGTAGATAAAAGGACTCAACAGCCCTTACTGCACTTCTATGTCAATAAAGAGTGGATATTTATGTCTTCTCAAATTTCTTAGTATACATAACTGTTGAGAGAATATAACAACTCTCTCCAAAAGACCAAATCAGGCTACAAAGTTTAGCTGAAAATCTCCAAAACTTGCTCCCAGCTAAGAATCAATAGTAGCAATTGAGCTTCTACTACCTTAATATGACTCATGGAGTAAACAAATGAGAACTTTGTAAAAGGGCCATTAAGACATTTGAGGAGAAAATAGAGATGGTCACAAGACGAGAAGGGCTGACAGAAGCCTTTAACATTAGGCAGTAAGTCAGTAATAGTAAGGAAATTTACAATCTTAAAACAGAAGAGGATAAAAGAATCCATAATCCCTTATCATTTAACAATAGCAAGGTCGAAATCAAGAGATCCAGTATGGGATGTTACTTCTACATAGGCTTGCATTTCACATCACTATCCTCTCTTTTCATTTTCACCTCTTATTCAGGGGTGCCTGGTGCTATTGGCAGTGTAACTGTATAAGGAACGACCAAGGGAGGATACAACTATTGTGAAAACTGAAAAGCAGCAGCAGCAACCTATTATCTTCTGATTCACCTTATCACCTCCCCCCCCCCCTAAGATAGCTAATCACATTATTTCAATAATCACACAATAAAAAAGGACAAGTACATTCCACCCCAAAGGCGCATTAGCTATTAGACTTTCAACTGTACTCAGACCATAAAACCAGAAATAAAAAAAAGACAACCCGAAGTAAACCATAATAATTGGAAAAATACCATTTAGAAGCCCGAAGAGAACCATAACAATTGGAAAAAGAAAAACAATTTAGATAGCCAAGAGCTCCTGGAAAAAAAGTGTGCACAGACATGCAAACTAAGATTAGATCAAGAACAGAACAATAACAAAACCACTACCAGCTTCTAGTTTTTATGTAGTCATGATATAGGTTCTACGATGAACTTAAAATAAGTCAAACTTATTTCAATCATGCTTAGGAAACTAACATGAAAAAACTAGTTCTGGTTTCCATTAAAAACAATGATGGACAGTCCCTTAGATGTCTATCATCTACAACAAATCTTCAGTGAACATGAAGATCGCACGATCTCAAGTTGTCTGGCTTCACAACATAATACATAGGCTCTCAAGATATGTATGTAACTCCAGTGTTCAGTCACTTCAGTCCACTAAGACAACTTTAAGTAACTTCTGGAATATAATTCTTTTCTACAGCCATGGCAGGTAATTTTACCATCTCAAGACTAAAAAACCTAACTTTTTTCTTATAATCATGGAACACATAAAATCTAATTAATTCATAAAAATAACTGAGCCTTTCACAATGGCTCAACAAAAAGGAGCATCCCTACACTTAAAGAGCATTTAAACTGCAATTTGACAAACAATTCCACTTGAAAACTAGGAGTCTTTTATTAAGAAATAAATTGCTAATTCATCACCTTCATTACACCGTGCCTTGTATATCTTACATAATGGCACAAGCCATCAGCTTAACTATATAAACTAGCGACATCAATTAACAATATCTCTATTATATAAGCCAAATCTTGAGTAGTTTGGTGCATAGTGTCAAAACAAGGCCGCATCGTATCGTATCACCTGTGTCGTAAAGGTTTTCAAATCTACCGAACCGATACTACCCGCATCATAAAGGTATATAAAAACCGCATTTTAGGCGGGTTTTAGGGATATTTCATGGTTTAAGCCGCGTCATCCCCGTTCCCGCATCACTGTGACCGTTACCGCAACCGTATTTTCGAACTATGGTATGGTGTCCACCTCAAATTAAATTCCCTTTTATTTTACTGTTTTAAGTTTTTAATGCTACTTTACTATGAAGTTGTACATGTTTTTACCACTTAAGCACACATTATGTGCATTTGAATCTAGTTGACAAAACCATAACAACTAGACTCATTAAACCTACCCTAACTAAGTTGATCATAATTTCTAATCTCTTTACACTATCATGTTCAAGAAGTTAATTCCAAAAATGACTACCAACAAAAATTGAGCTACGACTTGATTATGTACTTGGAACTCCTCTTGAACGACACTCTTTGGCCCCTGCTGTTTTCCTCCATCTCTCCAGTGGCTCACTCCTTTTTCACGAAGGCAAGTCGGCAACACTTAGTCTTCAGTCTCCTCAAGTTCGCATTTCTTCATTCCTCCTTAATCTGGTCAGTTCTCAGAATTCTCTCACTCCTCTTCGTTCTCCTTTGTTCTCCCTCTGTCTCCTTCATTCTCCTTTCTCTCTGTCAATCTGTTCTCAACTCCTCATTCCTTTTTTTTTTTCCTTGCTGAAAGGATGTTGCTTCACTACTCGTTGCATGTATTACTAGTGAGGCAGTGATTGTTCAATTAATTAACTTCTGTATGTTACATTTATATATTTAGAAGTCGACTTTGATGTCATAGTAGTGACCTTAACTTATGTATGAACTCTAACTCTCTACATCTATAAGTTTCATAACTTCTTGAAATTTGAATTTTTCCATTTTCCGTACCAGTCTTGCCTTAATGCTACATACACCAGAAGGACTGGGTGCATTAAGAGGGCATAGAAAATGACTCCTTCTAATTCTCTTCCCTTATCTTTCACCATTACAGATCCAAACAAGGAAACATGGATTACTCATTCTCTCCCTTCCCTCCATTTCTCTTGGCACTCTTATATCTCATGCTACCAATATTCACCACTCTGCAATGTGCACACTCAATTGAGAAATCCCTAGGGAGACCAAGATAAAACTCTGTTCCAGGCAAATTACAAAGACTTTAATACGGTAGGGATTAGCAAAAAATCAATCTTTCAAAAAGGTCCCATAAGCACATATTCTTAATTCCTAACCCCTAGGCCCTAACTTGTCGATATTAGTATAGAACATCAAACACAATTAAGCAATTCTAAGACAAAACTATCAATCATTGCAGGCATTCCTACATCTCAGCTGAGTAAAAGACCTAAAGCTATTTATTATGGCAAAGTTTACATAAACAACTATCTATAAACATATACTTCTAACGAACACAACATTTACAACAATGCCAATCTTATCGTAGTTCACCATCAAATCAAGCACGGTTGCAAGAACTACGGAAACCCATGTATATATACCTGTGGTACTCAGATACCGATTGAGTATTTACTCGGATACGGGTGTCCAAGTGTCCGACTTGGCTATTTTGTAGAAAAAAAGTCAAGTTTTTAGTTTAAAACAAAGTATCCCATTTTTGAGGTAAATGAAGGTGTCGGAGTACCAATGATATATACACAACAATGCTCACCTATAGCAGCCCACAATATCAATCCAACAACACCTATGAACACACATCAAACACGGGCAATCTCCAAAAAAGAAGAAACCAACAATAACAATCGCTACGAAAAAAACTCGCATTTCACACAGTTAGGGGAGGTCAAAATGCAATTAACCATAAATAAAACCCAGCTCAAAAGCATTACCACATTCAATCATAAATCAAGCACTCTAAACAAGCAAACAAACACAAACAAAACCAACAACTCACAAAAGAAATATAAAAGAGAGCATATCAATTTATCAAAATATACTTTTGACAAAAAAAAACTCCAAAAAATAAAAATAAAAAGGGTCAATTGTTCAAAAACCCTTATTTTTTCTCCACTACAACCCCAAACATATATCAACAAAAACAAAACCGAAACCCTAACAACATAGGATTATGAGAAAATTAAAGATGATATAAAGTAAAAATTTACTCAGAGGAGTCAGATGAGGAAATCTGTTGGGCTTGGGCCTGAAGACGTTCAAGGGCTTTCTGATGGGCCCAAGTCTCAAGAGTGAGATCGGGCTTAGCATTGAGCCCAACACCAAGGATGACGATGGTAAGGAAGCTAGTGACGTAGCAAGGTAATTCCCAATCTTCCCACTTACGAGACTGACCAGGTGGAAGAGGGGTTCGATTGAAGAGGTAACCATTGGGCCTGTCTTGGTGACCTGGGCTAGTCCATCTGTCGAGCCCACCTCCACCGCGGGTTCGGAGGGTTTGGATTAGTCTTGATCGGAGTGTACCGGCGGCTGTGGCTAAGGGTTTTGGGTTCGCCACCATGGTTGCGTTGAGGAGAGAGAAAGAGAGGAAAAGTGGTGAAGTGAGATCTATATATGATTGTAATTTGCTATTTCCGCAGTTGGTGTTGAGGTGTTGGTCGATTGGAATCTTACTACGATGTCGTTTTGTTTCTCTAAAACTAGATGCCAGTTTTTTTATTTTTATCCGGCAAAGTTGCGAATTTGTGATCTGCAACTAATATTTATAAATATAGCTATTAACCTAGATTGTTAAATATCAAGGAGGCAAGAATGTTTTGGCCTAGTGGTTAAGATGAAGGTGCTGTGAACGATAGGTCCTATTCGGTGTACGGTTTGGATTAAGACCTAATCCAATCCGATCCAAACAAGATTTGGATTTCAACTTTTCAATCCGAATCCAAACCAATTAGAGTTTGAGTCAGATTCAATCCAATCCGAATTTTCAAACTCTAAATTGGATCCGATCCGAAAATTCGATTTTTTAAAACTCTATTTTTTCGATAAAATAAATTAATCATAACTAGGGGTGGCAATGATGCGAGTCAAGTTCAAGTTTGAGCTAGCTCTACTCGACTCGTTATTCGAGTCGAGTTTGAGCTGAGTCGAGCTCACTCGAGCATTGACCGAGTCGAGCTTTAACCGAGTAGCTTGCAAGTGTCTCATGCTACAAGCAACAATAAGGTAGAAAAATGTTGAAATTTAGGTATTTCGCTAATTGAGTATTCGAGTTTCTCACGAGTTTAGGAGTCGAGAATAGAGTTGCTTAACTCGACTCACCAACATCTCGAGTCGAGTTCAAGTTTGACTTGAGCTCACTTGAGTTGAGCTTTGTACGAGTTTTGACCGAGTCGATATCGAGTAGCTCGCGAGTTGTCTCATCTCATTGCCACCCCTAATCACAACAACCTAGTAGATTGACGAATTCAAATTTAATTACAAACCCCATACTCCATTAATAAACTAATAACAAACCCATATGCCATAAATCATTACAACAACACAGTAAATTCGGTTCAACAACACAATAAGTCATGAGTTTTTGGGGAAGGGTTGAGGGCTACTGGGCTACAGACTGAGCTTTTTTT
This sequence comes from Beta vulgaris subsp. vulgaris, assembly GCF_026745355.1. Taxonomy (NCBI): domain Eukaryota; kingdom Viridiplantae; phylum Streptophyta; class Magnoliopsida; order Caryophyllales; family Amaranthaceae; genus Beta; species Beta vulgaris. Next base: position 48,943,248 of record NC_079204.1, on the reverse strand, counting down.
TTTATAAAAAAGTTAAGTATTAAACCCAATATAGATACATAATACAAGACATATTACTATTCGATTATATTGGATTTCTAGATCTAATTACACTCAATCCAATCCGATAGGAAATTCCATTTTTTCAAAAAATCTCAATTCGAATCCAATCCGTACGCAGTTCAAATTCGATCCGAATTACTAGTTTGGATTGGATTTCCATTTTTATCCGAATAACTTTCACCGCTAGCAATGAGCCTCGATTTCTATGTAAATATTATCTTATTATGTTAGGTTTCTTAGATGTATAATAAGCCCCGATTTCTCATTCTCTTCATTCAAATCAAATTTCTTACCTCGAATCCATCTAAAAACCTAAAATTCTTTCATGAAACCCTAAATCAAATTACGACTTACAAATTTATGAGATACTCGACCTCAATTAAAAGACAATTGCATATTTCTAAGTCGCTATATGTATGATTCATGGATCCAATTTCTTAAGTTATGATTCTTGCTTGATTTTGCGCATTTTTAGTAAAATGACTTTTTTTTGGTAGGGCATCTATGGTCTTCTTTAGCTTAGTAATTGTGTTAATTCACATTCCTCTTCATTATGTGTAGGCATATAATGTCTCAATCTTCTTTCTAAAAATCAACCAAAAACCCCTAACTTTTGAAACTTGATGCAAAATTCATACCTTTTCACAATATGAAGATGCCGTTTAATTGTGGTCAAAATGACAGACACGTATAGTTCTAAGTGAATTTGGGTGTAGAAGAAAGAATTTGATATTTGAGATGGAAGAAAGATTTGAGAAAACAATATGATTCTAGTTTAGGAGGGAAAAAAGAGAAACAAGGGAGAGAAAGAGTAAAAAAAGGAGAAGATAAATTTATAATTGTTATGCGGTCTTCCATTTGGCCAGAATCTTGTCCTGCAAATGATTTAGGTGGTGTTTTTTTAGTGGATTTATGATAAGAAATGTAAAACTATTAACTTTGTTAAAGCTAAACTTACTAGTGCACAATTCAAGTTATTCCCTTATGGTGACATTTTTTTTATCAATCAACTAATATAACTACCTAAAGTTATATGATTTAGAAATTATCTAAACAAATTCAAGTTTGATTGTTTGGGGATTAAAAAAAAAAAATCAAGACTAGTTAATTAGAGGCCTTACTTCTACCCATATAAAAGGGGTTCAATCTTACCCCTTACAAAGTGAGTTCCCCGTATTTCTTTCCATTTGCAAGGGATCTTCATCTTACTTATATAATCATGTTCACATAAGAAGTGAGAAAAATTATAAGCAACCTATGTGGTTTCTTTGCGGATTAATGTATAAATCTCCATATTCCTTCGTGTGATATTATGTTCTATTAATTTTTAGAAAAAACCAGGAAGACAAAATTAATGTGTTCATCACCAATGGGAAGATCAAATATATACTACTACTACATGTTAATAGTCAGTTGTTTGATCTACAACTCCAACAAGGAAATTCAAGCGTGTCTTACACAAGGTTTCTTGCTAAACTAAACTCAAAATCTGATTCATCCTGTCTCAAAAGTTAGATTGGATAAAACTTCAAAATAACCAATTCAGAATGATTGAACTCAGATGTATTTCTTTATTCATTCTTCAAGAGAAGTATCTTCACAATTCCTATTCTGACTGACAATCTGACAATATGTAAGATATTACTTGCATTATGAAGTCCTTGATCAATTTGGAATCCTCTCAAACAGTGACATCAACTTATCAAAACAATTCTGGAACTCTAGTTTGGGATCTCCAATGCTTAATTTTCTAGTAATTACTAAATACTAACAATCCCAGGCAAAATCGAGTCAGACAAGCCTTACAGAGATGGCGCAGACAAGCCTGGTGTCCCTTGCAGTCATCTTTTACTTGTCTTAAGAAAAAACTTCTGGAAACTTTCAGGGAAATGCTTGATTCTGTCCAAGAGCAGCAATGGAAGTAGTGAAAAGTACTAGAGAAGCAACCTAGCTTCTCACAGACAGACTGATGCTAGTATAGTGAAAGGAGTGGAGAAGCATGTCGTTAGTTCGTTACATGCTCCCCTATTCTTCTCCACCAGATTTAGTTGTCACATTACTAGTTTATATTACACTATTAATGTACCTATTAATTGTGGATGGAGGGTATATACTGTATAGAGAAGTAATTGAAGCTCTATTTTGAAGTAAAAGCTTCAAATAACAAACCTCTTTCTTGGAAATGCATCAGCAAGTTGATTGCTCAACATCTACCAGCTATCTGAGCTCCATTCAGCTACATTGCCAAATGTCCAAGATATTAACACTTATATTCAGTAGATATATGTGTATCTCCCCTCTAGTTAATCAAATACAGCAACATCATCGCCCCAAGGTTTTGTTTCTGAGCAACCTAAGCAAATCTAAGCAGCCTTACTCATATGCCCTATGATAGCAGGGAGGTTTGTTTCAGTTGATCCTTTGTCCAAACTCCCATACAAATGGCTGTCTACTAATTGACGATGAATGAGAAGTGCAGATAACGAACATAATAATTTTTGGTTTACCAAATGATCTCCAGCAGTTTCTCACTAATTATAGCTCCAGTTCCCATGTTACTGTCAAGTATTGTGTCAATCACAGCAGATATCGAACTTAAGCATAATGTTGCTCTTCAGCAATAGGGGATATGGTAATTTCTGCCAACAACGCTTTCAGGATATCACCAATAATCTCCACAAGAGCACACACCACCTTTAATGTGATGAAAGCGATTTTTATCCCTTAAAGAGACTTCTCGTCCATAAGCCTTGGAGATGAATTTAGCGAAGTTGTGGCAATCGACACAGATTCTAAGGTTTTTTATCACTCTGAGTGGGACTCCTGCAGAAGTACTTAAAATTCCAAAGGCTAAAGCCAGCTTTTCACTATGTCCCAGAAGTATCTTCTCCTTTTGCTCCTCGTCAACATCGTATAAAACACAGCTAAGATCAGGTTCATAACCAGCTTCCTTCAATCGAACTGTCAATTCCTTTACTTTTGTGTGCACCTCATCTTTCCTAGGATGGGATCTATCACTAGCATGGAAAGTGTGAAGAATTTGATCAAGCTCAATACAGCTTCTTCCTGGCTCCTTAATTACAGCTTTCTCTTTCATCAATTCCCTCAGATTATTTACCTCTTCCCATCTCCCTGCAGATGCATATAAATTACATAAAATGACGTAATTCCCAGCATTTTCAGGTTCTATTTCTAGAAGTTGACGACCCACATATTCTCCAACATCGAAATTTGAGTGAACCCTGCAAGCGCCTAAAAGAGATCCCCAAATGGCAGCTGTTGGCTTAAAAGGCATCTCATCGATAAATTTCAAAGCCTGCTCTAATCGCCCAGAACGCCCAAGCAAATCAACAACACAGCCATAATGCTCTATATTTGGCTCAAAGCCATATTTTTGTGCCACCATCTCATCGAAAATTTCCAGTCCAGTATCTTCCATTCCACCATGGCTGCAACCCGTCAAAACAGCCAAGAAAGTAACATTGTCAGGTTTAACTTTACCATCTTTTCTCATTAATTTGAAAAGTTCAATAACCTTTGACCCTATCCCATGTTTACTATACCCCACAAGCATGGCATTCCATGAGATGACAGTTCTCTCAGGCATGCTATCAAAAACCCTTCTTGCATACATGAGATTCCCACATTTTGCATACATATCAATCATTGAGTTATGCAGAACTACATAAGATGGAAGTTCCCATCGCAAAATATGACTGTGGACTTGCTTGCCATGATCTAGAGCAGCGAGTCCAGATAGTGCAGTTAAGAGACTTGCGTAAGTAACATAATTTGAACTCATCCCTTCCTCCATTAGCCTACGAAACATTTCAACTGCCTCTTCATCAAAACCCAATTGGGCATACCCTGCAATCATAGCAGTACAGGAGACCACATCCCTTTGAGTTAAACCATCAAACACTGTCCTAGCTTCATGGATTCTTCCAGCTTTGGCATACATGTCAAGAAGTGAGCTCCCAACAAAAATGTGAGAGTCATAATTATACCTTACTATTAGAGAGTGGATTTGTCTTCCATAATCAAACCCATAATCACCAGTACAAGATGTGAGAATGGTAGCAAAAGTAAACTCATTTGGTTCTGTACCTGCAAGAAATTTCTAGTCTTCTCAGCCCTAGCAAAAGAAAAAGAGCTAGATAGGAGAAAGCATAACAAAGAACAAACCTCCAAATTTATCACCCAAAAATAAACACTACAAAATTTTGAAATCCACCATATTATGCATCAATTTGAGTCAAAAGTTCGAAATAGTTATCTTGATATATGTCAAATTGTTTTACAATCTTCATATCCCAAGATGCAAAGCCTAAAATAAGAATACAACAGAATGTATCATATATCAAACTTTTCATAGCTTCTGAAATCATATGTTCTTTCTTCTATGAGAAAAGGAATTCGATGTATGCTGAATTCCCTACTAAATAAGCATTCAAGCAATCCTTCAACAAACCACGAGTCCATGAGGTCTTAAACTTCTCAATTCTCATATGTCTCAAAGTGAAAGCAGAAACTAACAGACGACTTCAATCACAAGCTAAAAGCGACATGAGTCACACGACAACATCGTTACTTAAATGGTAGACACCCCCTTGGTCTAAATAATTTTCCAACTCAGCTTCAATATACGTCACACAATAGTGTAAATGTCTAAAACCCAAATGCAGGTTATCATCACAATATTTATAGCATCATCTAAAATGAAAAGACTACCTGATCTCAACATCTGTACAAAAAGACTCAAAGCCTCAACTGTAAACCCTCTCTGCGAATACGCCGAAATCATAGCAGTCCATGAAACTACATTCCGTTCAGGCATTTCATCGAACACATATCGTGCATCACCCAAACATTCACATTTACAATACATTATAACAAGCCTAGTTCTAAGATACACTGGTGGAAGATATTGAGTTTTGATCATGTGGGAATGTACTCTTTGACCTTCTCTAAGAGCCCTTTTATTGACACATTCATTCAAGATTGTATCATAACCTTCAAACTTCATTTCCAGACCTTGAACTGCCATTTCTAGCATGGCGTCCTGTAATTGACCGTTGGAACATAAGGCCCTTAATTTTGATTGAAGTGGCGGGAATGTTTCATGAGAAAATTGGCGGGAGAATGAGTTTTTGGAGGAGAGAGAAAATATGTGCTCAGCAACTATGGCTGACCGCTTTATTTTCTTTAGCATTTCAGATTATCACATAGTTAAGAACAATGTAGTGTATTTTTATTCAGTTGTTAACATTTTCTAGCAGTTGCTTAAGTTTGATGGGTATAAGGTAATCATTATATAATCAACTCGACCAGTTTGGTGTCTATTTGAAATACCTGTCTTTTTTTTTTATTTTACAATTTGATGTTATAATATGACTATTATACATCTTTCTATACCAATTTGCATGCTTTGGATCGAGTAAATCTTTAACATAACACCTGAGTATATATATAGTTCTTTGTAGTGATAATACATAGTGTTTATGTTTTTATAAACACGATCATTTTTTATTTATTTTTTTGACATCAGATAATCTTACACGAAAGAAAATAGAGAAAACTAGAAGATTACAAAGAAACACCTGAAGTAAAGCCTATTCTACTTCTTCTACACCATCGTGCGAACTGAGCAGCCCCTGTAACCTGTGCGCGCGAGACTTGAAGCACTTGACAAGTATGAAACAAATTTCCTAGTGTCCTAGTCTTATCAAGAGTCCATTTGATGGAGATAGCATTTGTGTAACAGCCCGCTCTTCCGAGCTGCTAGCGAAACACCCTTAACAACCATAAACTAGAATCCAAATCTTAATTAATAAAATCGCAGCGGAAAAATATCCTCAAATACACCAATAACTCGACTAATATTCCCAAATATTATACATCGAAAAATAAATAACTATTCTCAAACCAGCTATCTAAAATACAAGCTTAATCCTTAAGCCACTATGACACCTTGATCTTGCTCCACTTCGAATTCCGAGCTCTGAATATCAAACCTGCAAATTAAGGGGAGAAATACAAAACAAACACAATTCCAAAATGAGTGGAAAACTCGTAACCTTTACTTCAGCCCGTTATAAACATTTTATTTCTCAAATCATTTCCTTTTCATTACAACGCTGGCATAGCTCATTCTCTTAAACAATCAGTGGCAAGTACGGGCTTTGGACAAAGGACAAACGCTGCCTCCAAGATTCGTTATGGAGCCTAGCAATACTACCCCCAAGGTTCGTTATGGAGCGTAGCCAACCTGTACCAGGTCAAAAGAGTAACCATCCTCCACCCATACCTTGCCCACTTACTATTTTTAGTTCATAAACTAAGCCAGCAAAACATTTGCATATTCATATTCAATCAATGACATTTCATCATCGAACAACCGCGAATAACAACTCAGAGCAGCAACAGCAAAACCACCAACAACAACCGCGAATAACAGCAGCAGCACGAAACAGAGGAGGAGAGAGAAAACACGAAGGGGAAAAGAGAACGCGGCTCCGGCGAACAGAAAAAGAACTCCGACGAGCTTGGGTTCCGACGATAAGTCAGCGAACAGCGGAGTCGGGTCTCGCCGAGGTTGGGGTTTTTGGGTGTCACGGGGAGAGAGAAAGAAAGTTTCATTCTTTTGGGGTTTGGGAATAGAAGACACGGGAAAAAGGTAAGGGTCTTTCTTTGTTTCCTTAACCGACAAAAGGGGTATTGTGGGTTTTAAAATAAACCAACGGATAAGAATGAAAGTGGAAATCGAGTCTAGTTGGAAATTCTCGACAAATACTACTCAAATAATTTTCAATAACTAAAATCTAAAACATATAATATAAATAATTTCATAAATTAAACAAATAAATATATTGCGAATACGACAAGATAAATATCCATACTCCAACTCAAATAAAATAAGAGTATCTGAAAAATAATTAACTTAATAATTATGATTAGCTTTTAATAAACGCTTTTAAAAACAAGCCTGTTACAATTTGTGTCTGCCGAGGTCAGTAAGTGAACTAAAGCACAGGAATCAGTGAGAATACGAAGATGCAGATGCCTCGCATCCTTCTCCCATTGTATTGTGTTAAGGCATGCCGTAGCTTTAGTAGCTAATGTTGAAGGGGAGTAGCAAAACCTTCTGATAAAAGGCATCTCAGAAGCTGAGTTGGAGTTATTAACCCAAGCCAGCCCTCCTGTTTTCGTTCTCTTATCCCATACTCCATCCACCTGTACGATAAGTATCCTTTGTTGGATTACTTGTTGGCCCAGTTTGGCACACTGAAACCCTGGCGGCGTAGTGGGATCTCTTGGATTTCGAGTTGGGTCGAACTGAGCTACAAAAATGGCATGCTGGTCTTCACTTACTTGAATGTGGCTAGTAATCGAGTGTAATGTAGGACGGCTACTGCGAAATACTTGTTCATTCCGTAAGAGCCAAATAGCCCAAAGGCCACCCACAAAAATAAGTAGCCTAGAAGTATGAGTGTCCTCTCTATGAAAGAATAACGTCCAATAAGTCAGCCATTCACGAAATGTGCCTTCAGTGCTTGCATTCATATGCAGTCCTAGATAGCACCTACCCCAGACCTCTATAGCAAGTGGACATTGACATAACAAGTGTTAAGAATCCTCAATATCAGCTAGGCATATTGGACATTCACTCGAACTACCAATATCACGGTTGAAAAGATTTTTAGACGTGGCTAACCCATTGTGCCATAACTTCCAAAGAAAAAGTTTCCATTTTGGCATGATGCGCAATCCCCAGAGAATACGAAAGAGCGTATTATCCCTGTTGGATGTCATGCTGCAGATATCGTTTTGCTGTTGGAGTAGTATTACATACGCCGATTTTGTTGGATAGTTGCCTGAGGTATTATAAGGCCAAAACTCTTCATCCCGTTGTTGCGGGTCATTAGGTAGCTCAATACCTTTAATTTGACGTGTTGTTTCTGGCTTGAATAGTCGGTGCAATTTGCGAATGTCCCACCCTTGTTGGTTCGGAAGAATTAAATTGCTTACCTTAAGGTTTCGGGCTTCCGATAACAAGGTCCTATCTCGAAAAACAGGATTTGAGCCGTTCATCACTTATCTTGCTACTTTTATAAACATTATATGATGAGAACATAAATGCTATATATATCAAAACATGAACACTATATACGACCTTGTCAAAAAAAAAAAAAAAAAAAAAACACTATATATAATCAATTATAGCCTTTAACTGTTAGAGTCTTAGAGATTTATCACTTCTTTATAAATAGGTCATATATAGACTTGTATGATTAATTTAAGTTGAAGCTATGATGTTGTGAAGTGGACTCTCTCTCCTTGTGATGGGTGCGGCCCAGGCCCATATTTAACAATTTATAATCTCAAAATAAAAGAGGAAAAAGTTAAGATGGTAGTGTTTGACGGTTAATTAAACAAATCTAATGTTATAATTTTTAAGATGAACCTTTGTGGTACATGGAGTGGCATGTTTATAATTAGAATGAAAATGAAAAACCATTGTTAATCTAAATAATAAATATATGGTCATAATATTCCTTTTTTGAGAAAATAAAATTCGGTTAATTCAAAATATCCAATAATCTATATATTTCCTCCGTTTCAATTTAGATGTTACGCTTTTAAAATCACAAACTCCTAGACAATTTTTGGAGAGGAGAGAGATAGAGAAAGAAAACAAAAGGGTCTCATGTGATAGGAGAGAGATAGAGATAAATTATTACCCAAAATAAAAGTGTAACATCTAATTTGAAACTTCTTAAAATAAAAAGTGTAACATCTAATTTGGAACGGAGGAAGTATATACATTCCTAATTGTTAGATCAATGTAACTTTAAAATTTCTTTTGTTATGTTAATCTTGGAGATGAAAACGATCCCCCCTCTAGGGTAGACCTTTTTTCTAACAAACAAAAAGAAATATGAAAGTTAGTTATAATCAACAAAAAAACAATTTAACCTTGACTATTGGTTTTCATCTGAAAAATCAACATTGAAAAATTATCATGTTTCAGTTAAGTAGAAACTAGGTGGAAAGTAACAAGATCATACTAACTGTTTTAGAAAGAAGGCATGGATAGAGCTTAATTGGTGAGTGTCTCACCTGAAGGCCTTTGAGCCTGTTGTCTTCTTAGCCTAGCAGATATTACACTTTGATAGTCCAGGATTAGACTTAATTATTGTAACCAACAATATATAAGCTTTATTGTGAATGTCATCTAGCTTAATCAGTAAACGACTAAACTCTTATGGGAGTTGAATGTCATCTAGCTTAATCGGTAAACTCTTATGGGAGCTGGTAGCCAAGACCTGGGATCAAATCTCAATCACATCAATGCCCAGGCTGTGAGCAGATCTCTTGTTATAATTACAGAAGAATGATGCAAATGTGCACGAAAGAACATCTTGTGCTATTTTCCCTGTAAATCTACTCCATCAGAATAGAAACTAGAATGAAAATTAAGAAAGGAAATGTTATTCACAGTGGAAGGCCTAAAATCCAAGGGATTATCCCATCCAACTGATCCATCTTCATACCATCTCATGTTCACATCCTCAACTTCAAATCCATCTATATATTCCATGATGATCCCTGCCATACTATGATTAACAAGTCCTGAACACCCCGGCCTGTAATCTACCAAACCTCCAACGTAATTCGTCTGTCTCCTGTAAGTTAGATCAACGTTGCTGAATTTCAAATCCCTGATAAGCCCACCTTTAGAACCTGATAAAAACACTCCATTTTCAGAAACTGCTGTAATATTGATGAACTGAATGTCAGAGATTGACCCTTCCTTCGCATTTGAGTCTCGTGGACATGTTGTAATGTAAATAGGCTCTGCTCTTCCCCACCATGATGGATCATAGTATCTCGTGCTGATGTTTATGTTGGAGAAGGTAATGTCTTTGACGTTACCTGCAGAAATCAAACTCCCATTAACTAATTAGTACAACTCCAAAGTTTCTAAATATGAAGTGATCCCTGATATTACTTGGAACTTCAGCAAAGATGATAATGCATGTCTTCAATACAAGTATTGTGTATTGACCTCTAGAAAAGACTTCTCTGACAACTTAAAATTGGTCCATCATTTATCAATGACCAAGAAAAGAAAGTATTGTACATTTACTCTGAGCATGTACTGGAATTGCAATTCAATTTTCTTTTCTGAATTGGATTTTTGACAAATGAATTCTGAGAACAGCACAAGTGACACAATATGTTAAACCCATTTGTTAGACCTACTTCCTTTGCGTCTCTATGTACCAATAATCCTTGTTTCCGGTTTATATCTTTTAGGTTTTTCTCCTACTCAATTATGATTTGAAACTCCTAATTTCTATGGTTTTTGCTTCATAGTCATTTTTATATAGATGTCCAAACACGAAACGAAGTTAGACAACAAATGGACCAATAGACAATAAAATTCAGAATTCAAATAGGATTATAAGAAAATCCAACAGAACGGATACTTGTGGGCGTTGGCTACCTAGTTGGTAAAGTTGTCTAAGACCTGAAATTGAATCCGTCTATATCACTGGCATCGCAGTTTTTCAATGCACCAAAAAAAAAAAGAATGAATACCTTTGATCTGTTGCTCAGTATTCATCATCTAGGGGCATGAACAACAGAAGAAACCACACTCATAACTCAATCACCTAGATCAATAGCACGAGAAAAATGTCTAGGATTGTTTCGTATAGCGAGAAAAAAAAGTTTCATAGATTACCTCCATCACGAATTTGAAGTCCAAGTCCTCTATGAGACTCAAAGATGGTTATATTGTCAAACAATAAGTGCACAAAATCAAAGGAGCTAGCACTACCGAGCTTGATGGCTGAAGATTTAGTTCTGATCCAAGAATCAGTAGCAGTTAAGTTATAAAGAGGTCTATTGTATGTCTTGGGACATATAGCATCATCACCTGTATCAATGTGGCATCTAGTGATGAGTGTGTTATTGGAATCTTGTATGTCAATCCCGTCATTGTTTGGCGAATCGAAATTCCCATAGATAAAGATGTCATGAATGGCAGTGTTATCACAGTCTACTATGTGCAAGCTGCAGTTCACAATCAACTTATTAAGATAACTTCTTCAATCATTTGGTTACAACTTACAAAGGGGTTATGGATGAAATGTAATTGAACTAAAATTAATTTTACTAAGTGAGTTTTATTTTTATTACTCATTAATTAACCTTCTTCTGGTTGTTCGAGTACCACCTTTTAGCACTTTATCCAACTAAACTAGCTGTCATCCACAATGATTCAACACTTTATCCAACTAAACTAGCTGTCATCCACAATGATTCTAAGACTTCTTTTTCCAACTTTTTGAGATTTCCGAACTTCCTTTGCTATTTTTTTCAACTTTTTTTACTTTTCTATTTTCTGAATGTTCAAGAAAGTTCTGAAAAAATAAAAAAAGTTCAAAATATTTAAGAAAAAATAAGGTAAATAGAATTATAGAACAAACCCTAGTCGCTACAATTCTTTTTTGCCTTGTGATCCCTACTTTAGAGGTGTTCGGCAACTAGCGCTTGTTCTGTTACTTAATTGCTATGTATGAGGAATCATTTTAGATACCTTAAATGATAAGGTGTCTGTATATTTTAGGTGGTTAAAATGATTAAAATTGATCAGTTAAAATCTGAGTGTAATTTTTGAAAACTAGCCTAAAATTTTAATAATTACTAATTTTGCCAAAGGGATTTGCCAACTTAATCAACTAATTTTGCCAAACATGTAAGTTAATTAGCTATATTATTAAATTGAGGTTTTTAGCACCTCTCTTCAGTTTCAACTAAGGGCACGTTCAGTATGACTGTAGTATCTGTTTTTTGGATTTTACATTTTTAAAGTCATATGATATATGTCTTATAATGAATAAAAAATTAAGGGTATTTTCACTAGATACCCCTAATTTTTTTTTAATGCACCAGGTACCTTCATTATTTCAATAAAATTCACGAAATGCCCTTAATGACTAACGGTGTTAAGTTTTCGTTAGTCATTAACCCTAATTAACTCTCTAACCCTAACTATTAAACCATAATCTTAACATCCTAATACCTAACCCCACCCTTAAATACCCAACCACCACCTTCCCCCCTCCCCCCACCCACGCAGCCCCCCACCCTCCCCCACCACCCCGTCGAATTCCCCGCCCCACCCCAACCCCGTCGAATTCCCCCCACCCCACCCCACCCCACCCCCACCCCCGTTGATATTGATTTCGAAAATGTTTTCGAAAATATTTGAAAATGATCTCAAAAAGGGTTTGACAGCGCAGTGGTTTGGTGTGGTATTTCGGTCTGGTGCGCAATGGTTCGATCTGGTGAGAGGAGGTGAGGTGGTGGATGAATGAGGGTGAGGTTTTGAGGGGGGGTTGCTACCAGGGAGGGAGGCTGCTGCCGAGGGTGGAGGTGGGGGTGGGTTGGGTAAATCAAGGGGGAGAAGAGCTGTTGCAGGGGGTGAGGGAGGGAGGGGGAGGGGAGGTGGTGGTGGTTGGGTGGTGGTTGGGAGGGTTAGGGTTTGAAGTTATGTGGTTAGGGTAGGGTTAGAGGTTAGGATTTAATTGATTAGTTAATTAGGATTTAATTAGGATTAGAGGGGTTAATTAACCCTAATGACTAACGGAATTTTATTGAAATAATAAGGTACCTTGTGCATTAAAAAAAATTAGGGGTACCCCATGAATTTGAAAAACCACAGTGATCCTTGGTGAAAAAATTGAAAAACTAATCAAATTTATTGAGAACATGTTGATTTTGAAAACTAGCAACTAAAAAATGAAAATCACTTTTTCTCGATTTCCTGCTTTTAATTTTTAGTTTTAAAAAAAACAACTAAATACGATAACGAATTGACCCTAACTTATCAGTTTCCATTTCAACTACCTTATCATTTTCCGTTTCAACTAATATTGGCAATTGCCAAATTGACCCAATGTAGATTAAAAAAAAAAATGAAAGGAGTGAGAGAAACGCACCACCAATAAGCAGGCTCAATGAGGTTAACATTAGAGACACCAACATTTTGACAACCAATAAAACCCACAAGTCTTGGTCTACACTCATCCCCTACACACGCACCCGTATGATTCCAGCTCACCATCACATTCTTCTTCTCATCAAATCTCTTCACAAACTCCAATCCCTGACCATTGATCTCCCCACCACCTCTGATCCCCACGTTATTAACCTGCTCCGCCAACACAACATACCATCTCTCCGACTCACTCGGATAATCCTCTAACTTTGTTCCCCCTAAAATTACAGCGCCTTCCTCTACGATCAATACGACGCCGGATCGAAGGTGGATTGTTGCTGTTAGGTAGGCCCCACGTGCTGGGAATACCACGTGGCAGGTACTAGGGGTTGGGCACGCGTTGATTGCTGATTGGATTGCTTTTGTGTCGTAATCTATGCCGTTTCCGACGGCTCCGAAGTTGGTGACGGAGATGGTTGTTGGGATGGAAGGGAGCTGGATGGCTGACGTGGTGAAATGTGATTGGGTTGGATAGATGAGGAGGAGTGAGAAAAGAATAGTCAAATCAAAATTCCAGAGAGAAAAGAATGGCATTTTCGATTTTGGATTAGTATACAGGATACACTATACACCAGTACACCACTGAAGTTTGGTTGATGAAAAGTTATACTCCACTTTAGATGGGATTTCATTGTTTAAGCAGCTTTATTCACATTATTTTTTTTTTTTTGAGGGGATTATTCACATCTTATTTTTTTTCTCAGTCAACGTTTAAAGATGCTTCTTTCCACCTAAAAAAACTTAATATTTTTAAAATTGAATTTATTAGTAATTTTTTCCATAATGCAAAAGTGGATATTAATTTTTAATTTGTCCTTTGAATTTTCTGCTCAAAAAAAAAGTGAATTTTAATTTCAGAAATATGCCCAAAAAAAAATTCTCTGCGTACAGTCCACATCGGACGGCGCGCGAGAAACTGTTTTTTTTTTTGTTTTTTCCCACGTAAACCGCTATTCACAAGTAGCGGTTTATATATATAAACCGCTAACCTGAGTAACGGTTTACCTGGGCAAAATATTGCAACCACATATCAAACTCTGGAGTTGGGGATTTCAGTAAACAACTACTTGGAGTAGCGGTTTTCATTAATGAACCGCTACTTGAAGTTGCGGTTCATATCACTCAACGTCAAGCTATGGACTGGGGGGTTCAGGGACCAGTAAACCACGACTTGAAGTCGCAGTCAATTAATATTAACCGCTACTTCAAGTAGCGGTTTTACTTGAATAGAAAAAAAATGCTATTACTTGATTTTTCTCAATTATGCAAGATCTTTTTTATTTCTCTCAATTTCTTTTCAAATATATAATTCTTATAATTATATCTTATACATAACTCAAAATATTAAGATTACAATTGTGTTTCGAAAACTTTGAAAAACAAAATGTAGCAATTAAAAAGAGATGGAGTAACTGATTACCCATCACCAACAAAAAAAAAACTCAAAAAAGAGAGCAATGTTACAGTAGGAGGTGGCACCAAAAAGAAATATGACATAAAAATATGCCTGTTTGTTTACTAATCTAACCAATGATCCTATGAACAAAATGGGGCATCAAAATAGAAGTACAATTCATAATCTATGAAGCTTATCAACTGAAGTTCTGACACCCCACGTCAAAATGCTCCAAAACAAAAAGTACTAAAAGAACCCAGGAAAAGGATCGGTTGCAAGAGAAGCAAGAACTTGAGGCATAATAAAGCAAGTACAAAAAATTCAGATCAATAAGCTTCTCTGATAACTAAAAAGGACACTGAACTGAGCACAATAAATAAGTAGAGGCAGCATCATGCTGTATCTTTCACCCTGTTTTTCAGTACATGAGTTTTGCAAAAAGGAAGAAGCATCACTACTGAGTACTGATTTTATTCACATGATAATAAGCATTCATCTGAAGCAAAACCAGGTAAAGATTCAGAGAATCGACTGAACTTAAACGCTCTTTTTGACAGCAGAATCGATCAGCCATCTCGCGCAAGATTCGGGACTGAATCTTTCATCATGTTGGTATATAAATATACATATATATGTAGAGTATGGTAAAATAGGTAGATTAACTAGCGAGCTAGATCTACTCTTGAGGGTTTCCAGTCCATATCTGAATAATGAAGACGACATGGAAACCCCATCCTGAAATTCTGAGGCCTAAACTCTTGTCTACTTCCCGGCTAAACTTCTAACATAATCATATTTGCTGGCTATATATACACTAATTGACTACAATACAAGCTTCATTATGGCCTTCACAGTTCCATTTTCAGCTGGCTTGAGTGCAATGATGCTGCATTACAAAAAGTACGATAGAGTCAGCTGGAGAATTTCTGGCATTTGAGACTTGACGTTATCCTATAAGCCAGTCAAGATTCAAGAAATTTTGATATGGTGTCAGACTGGCCCACAACAAAAGAGAAAGATATTTCTAAAAAAAATTGATGTCCAACAAGCACCAAGAGTCAAGCACATACTTCCTCTGATTTTTAATAAGTGACACGTTTTCCTTTTAGGGATGTCACAATAAGTGATTGGTGACACATAGCTCAAAGTAGTAAAAATATATTTCTCATTAATTACATCTTTGCCACCATTTAATTGTTTCACCTACTTTATTAAATAAGCCGTAAGCAGTGCCAACTTTCTGTCTCTAGGCTCCTTGGTATTCCCCCACTACATTCTATCACTTATTAAAAAACAAAGGAAGTATATTGGTTTGGCTTTTATTTTCGGCAGTAAAAGAGATAAATTGACAAAATGGATATTTGCAAAATATTCAACAGTATATGCACTTAAACATGAAAATTATAGTAGACCTCGGATCTATACAAGTAATACAACTATACATAAAATAGGACCTCAAAAAGCACAGCATAAATTGACAAGTTTTTTTGAGCTACTATATGTCAAGAAGCTAAAGTTATCATGGGAATCAATGCAGTGACTGCAAAAGATCTAACTGTTCTGAAGCAGTTTACCTGAATTTCCAGGTGAGTCATAGGTCATAAGTGAGTTCTCTGATGCAACTACATTACGGTTGTTCTCTTCCTTGACCCAAACTGGCTGACTTAAAGACTCAAGCTGCCATTGCTGTTGAAATTGTGGTCTGTCTCCCGTGACATGGATTTCTGGCCACATTAGTGGCATAGCCATGTTTGGAAGGTTGCAGTCCACCATAGATTCAGTCTGCAGACATGGAGGGCACATCAAAAACCATGGCTCAACATACTCAAGCCCAATGCTGCACCCATTAAAGCCAATAACCAAGAGCTGAATAGTACAATGTACAAACCCAGCACAGGTGATATTTTGGTTACCTTCTTTAGGGAGTTTTGTTGGAATTTGCGTAGGTAAATAACCAAAAACAGGAGATATTTTGGTAGGTAAATTAAGGCCTCGGATGGCAAAAGAATCTTCGTATGCCCCCGAAGATAGATTATTACGAGCGATACTTGCATTCAAGTACTAACACATAATTATAGACATGAATACATGCTGTGAAACAACAGAACAAGATGAAGATACTCATACGAGCCTGGCTGTCAAATCTCTATGAAGTACAACACTTCAGGGGATCTAGTATACAATAATTTCACCGAATTTCTGAATCCAACAATGCCAAGTGTTACAAAGGTTTACAAAGGTTATTGTCTGGTATATCTCCAGCCTGGTTACAGCACAAATTCAGGAAGACACAGAGCATACATGGGCCTGGATTGTAGGAATAGGTAATGACAAATTGTCCTTCCAGACTTCTCTTTTATACGCAATCCTAAAAGACAGAAAGATAGCTCAAAAGATTCCAATGTAGTACAAACTCAATCTAGTTATGTGGTGCTTGAAACCAATGCTGTGATTTCCTACTTTCAACAGAAAACTAACTGCGTCTCTATAGTCCTTGTGTGCCCGGAAGTTGTCATTCATTTTCCTCTTCTTAAAGTGATATTTTAAACTGTAGTTTTCCACATTACAGTCACTACCCTTCTTTAAGGAATTTTCTTGGAATTTGCGTCATGGAATAACCTAAGTATACTATGAGATTGTAAAGCATCAAGCACGATGTGAAGCAGTCAAAATTCCTTGTCTAATTCATTGCTTTGTTTGCGGTATTGTCAAAATCCCAATCCAAGACTGCTGAGTATCTCTATTATAACCTTTCTTTTGCACAGAGTTTTAGGAAAAATATTGTTGTGGGTCATAGAAGGAAAGAGAAACTATTATTTTATATTAAAGTTGAATGTATGTGTGATGAAAAGTTAGTGGTCTCATTCCAAAAATAGAAACAAAAGAAAGGGGTAACAATCTCATCGGTAAACTAATAACGATCGGAGGAAGTATAAGGCAACACATAGGGGACACCAAAAAGAAAACGAAAAAAAGAAGGTTAACTACCTGCATTAATTAAACAAAAAAAATTTAAGTAACCATAGCTTTATCTCTATTATAATTTATACATAAAAATTGTATATGATTTAGCAGGCATCGCGTGCATATAATACTAGTTTTGTTATAAGCTAACCCACACAGAGAAACAAACAACTGCTGGCAGACAGTATTGTCAAATAAAAACTCTTCATCGTGATATGCAGGAAAATTACCCTAATTCTTCAACCGCATTAAATAAATCCGCTTTCACAGCAAACTGATGATTTCCAAGAAAGACGAGAATTTTAGATAAGAGAATCACTTACTCCTCCCGAAATTAGGCTGTCAAGATTGAAATCAATTTTTGGATTAACTGCGGCAAGCCTCATTGACAGATACTGCAACAACGTGGTAAATATTAGACATTCTCACATTACGTAGATTAATCCAAGCAATAAGATTGTGTAAGAATTGATGAATCTTGAAACTATCAGGATAGCCCCTGTTGGATTCCTGGTTCAGAATTACTTCAGATTCAAGATTTCAAGTGGAATATAGATGAATTTATTGTACGATAGCTTACCATAATTAGATTACTTGACCAACTTTAATTCAAAAAGAGACAATTGTGAAAAAAATATTAAAGAAACAGTAAGGGTGCAAACTCTTCACTATTAGCCTTGACCTTAACTTATCGGAAATTATTGCCCCTAAACTTAACTTCACTTAACTAATTAGGCGTAGCGCATTAGCCCCAAAACTTAACTTATCTGAACTTATTGGTAATGAACTTTAACTAATACTTTCTCCTGTTCCATGATTCAAACAACAACTGCACTTTTCTGATCAAACTTCATAGAAGCTTTGGCCACAAAACTTCACCATTATTAAACCCAAAAAATCACCATTATATAGGGAAAAAAATAGTCATGTTGGATATTTTAGATTCATCTCAATGTATACTTTTAAATATCAATTTTTCATAATTTTTACTAATAAATAATTGGAGATAACCATAAAGAAACAAAGGAAGTATGAGCTTATTGTAATTGTACTTCATTTATGTGAACTTATCTTTCCACAAATGACAAGGAAAAAAGGTGAGAAGAACAAAGCCTAAGGCAAATTTAGGGGACCAATCTTGCATGGTCTTCCTCTATTCTATCACAAAATGGTATTCCTTGGTAGTCCCTTATTGTATGGGAAGTTGAAGAAACTTATAGCCAAAGATAAAGTACCTCCACTTGACGTTGCAAGTACTGCACATGATTGATTATCTCGTCCAACACCAATGCAGTACCCGAAATCTGCATTTTGTTAAAAAAGAGAGTACAAATAAGCCACCTCACTTCCCCCACAATAATTCAAATTCTGATATTCAGCAACAACAAATGCGATATACTACCAGCAAATTTACTAAAAATTCATGACACCTGCATTAATTTACTATGCAAAATTTAGCAACTCCTACTCTAAATTTTTACTGTTGTAAACTCACAACCTGTTAGAACCTTCAAAATACATATAAATTATACTTAAAAAACGAAGTTTGCATTTGATAAATCAGCACTGATGGTCCCAGAAAGCAGAGGACCTATGTAGTCTATTTCTGCCAGCCTGGGGGACAATTTAATTTGAACCCACTGATCTTTTCCAATTAATAACCTTTGGCCCCAGGACAGCACTACCATCATAGATGTGTTCCATTCAACTTGGGCACTGAACAGAGAATTATGGCCAGAGTTGTCCTCTTTGGTCCTTCACACTTCAGGAGCACCTAACATGTTCAATAAAGAAAATCGCAAACCCCCCCCCCCTCCTCCCTTGGAAAAAGAGAGATGACCATCACAAAAAACATAATTAATAAGTAGTACATTTTTTTTTTTTGATATATGTCCAGTCGAATAAATGGAAGGGTACCCCAAAATTAGGAATCAAACTCAGTTTAGCTTATGATGCTGAAGACTCAAATAGCAGATATTTCCTATTTTTTTTATTGCACCGTTTCGTTTTTCTCATTTGCAGAAACGCTTCTTTGAACGTCAATATCTCTAATTATGTATAAGTAAAAATTTAATATTTGGAATCCTTGCATTGAGACGAATCTAACAAGACCTCACTTGACTATTTTTTCTTATAAAATGGTGCGCGTGATAGCTTAACAAAGTTGGTTGATTAATAGCGTCAAAAACGAAAAGGTGCGATTAAAAAAAACAGAGTAAGTATAACAATGAGTCAATGATACTGTCTCATTAGCCTAATTATGGTCTGATGATGATTGAGAAGGAACTGGATCATAGATTTTTCCTTTCACAAGAAATAAATACTCCAACGGACCAAAAAAAGTATCATTTTTTACATTTGAGGTCAAAATTTTTCAATAAATCTGGTAAGTGAATCGTAGATTTTCATTTTTCTTTTCCGCAGGAAATAAATACTCCATTTGATCCAAAATAAGTATCATTTTCGTTATTTCAGGTCAAATTTCTCTATAAAGATATTGACAAAAACTATAGAAATTATATTGTTCTGGATGAACAAAAGCATGAAACTCTACTTTCTGCACTTCCTATATACTTGCCATTCACCAACCAAACAACTTCATATTGTTCCGCTTTCTAAGAACTTTTAATCCCCATATTTTTGTTATATCAGCCAAACACGCACTAAATTTCACCTTCTATTTTCCTATTTGCATAAAAATCACGTCATTACTAGTTACCACTATAATTTCTTTCATGCTAATATAACTCCCAAAGCCAAATAACGTAATCTCCAACAACCATATGAACCCGGCATCCCACGCCATTAGAGTTACACTGTTACAGTCTAGGGAGATTGTCTCGAACCCTTTGGATCTACCAGATTATTATGACTAGGAGTACAAAATATGGCATATAAACAAAAGGGAAGGGGAAAAACAGATACTACAAGCAAGTGAAAAGACAATAATACCCTTGTTCTGAAAAGAGACACATAACAAACCCTCTGAAAACGGCAAAGTGAAAGGTGAAATGAGAAACCCAGAAAATTACACTACTAACCAAAGAAGACACTTTCCTTGCTAAAAAAGCAACTCCTACTTTATGTAAAAGGTGACAACGACTAATACCGTTATCAACTTTTAAAACATAATATAAAACCTCAAAAGTAATTATCATTTACCAAGTTAGTCTTAATCATAATCATTCTGCCTTAATCAACCTCTCATAATCACCATCAAATCAAAGCATAAAAATGTCCAAAATTGATATACGCGGCAGCTAAAAGTGGAAACGTTAAACAATAATTAAGCATCAACAACCCTAAGATTAACGCGTGATTTTGTCATAAATTCCGAAATCATATAATAATGTACTCCGTTTCATATAATTATATTAGCCATTAGGGTTGCATATATCAAAACCGAACCCAATTAAAACACAAGATGACAAGAGTTGGGTTACCTTGTTGCAGCCTGGGACCAACTCCTGCAACAATTTCATCCTCGCATTAATTTTCTCTCTCCTCGCCTGAAATCATACAGAAAACAATAATGACATAATTAAAACCTAATTAACACCTAATTAAAAATCAAATTCGTTAATTAAGAACTCAATTAGCAAAAAAATTAGAAGCTAATTACTCGTTCAGCTAAGCTATGGCTATCAGTCGCTTGACCTCGTCGTGCACGAACATGAACATACGGAAGCTTCTCTCCATCATCCGACGTCGTTTTGGTCTTCTTCGTCAATCCTTTACCCTAAAATTTCATAATCCACATAATTAGCAATCAATTAAAATATCCGAAAACCCTAGAAATTACAATTAGGATAAGAAATGAGTAAAACCTTCTTTTCTCTCTCCTTGCGCTTCAATGGCTTCTCTTTCTCTTTGTCACTCTCACTACCAGCCGTAGGATCAGACGAATTAGGGTTAGAGCAACTATCCAACGGTTCAGATTTAACCTTAAACTCCGGCGAATCTTCCGTCGCAAAAACAGAATACTTAGCGGCTCGTTCAATTAACGCGCGATTAGAGGGGAAAGCAGGAAGAGAGGAGAGAGAATGATTGTAAGCACTAACACGGTGTCGTTTCACAACCTCACCACCACCATTACCACCACCATTACCACCACCGTCATCGTCGGTTAAAAGCTCCATAGCTTGAGTAGGGGGTAATTCAAGAAGAGCAGTAAAGGAATTTCCATTTTCCGGAGCAATTATCAACTTCTGAAATTCATCCCCAAATTCTGGGTAGTTCACGGATCGAATCTCGGTGCCAGCAATTGAGTCCATTATTAGTATTTCTTTTTGGGTGTTATCACTTAAATTTTAAGAAATGTAGCCGTTGAAATGGGAGTGTCATCTAAAGTGGAAGTTGGTGTGAGAATGGAGGTAATTTGGAGTTTTAATGGCTGCTTTATTTTTTGTAATTTAGAAAGGTGAGGTGGGAGAGAGAGAGAGAGAGAGGATATAGGGATGGTGTGAAAGCAACGTAAAGGGAGGGAGGAGAGAGAAAGAAGTGGGGATGTTTTTTTGGGAAAGGAGAGGACTGATGGAGGGGTCGGGTTGCGGGTACGGAACAATCCGGGACGATATAGTATATGATTGTAATTGGATATCACGACCCGTCCTTTTCTTTGCATTCATTACATAATACTACTACTCGTATATGGTGATTTTTTTAGTGCACTATTAGGTATAGTCTATAAGTCTATAGTTGAGTTAGATCATTTTGGCCCGATCTGGCTCGCTTCTGGGGCGGGCTTTGGGCAAAATTTTTTGGTCTGCGGGCTTGATGTTTTTTGCTTTAGACGAACTTTGGGACAAGTCAAAAATGACTTTTAGTCTATTTTTTGGCCAACCCGAAAAGTCCGCTCATTTTGGCCTGAAATAGTCGGCTTTGGGCACAAAATTTTGGCTCGGCCCGACCGATGAGAAATTTTTTTAGGTGCGGCTCGTCCCGCCCCATGATCACCTCTAGTCTATAGAGATATTTGATAACTTAATCCATTAATAATTTATAGTAAAATTACTTCCTATGCTTCTTGAATAGATATTTCATTTTCACTTTTGCACGATTTTTGACTACTTTTTCTGATGTATGTATAAATTATAATGTTAATATATGAGATGTTGTTGGATTTATTTGAATGTATATTTTCAAGAAATAAATTTTTATATATTTTTTGGAACAAGTTATTAGAGATAATAATGGTCAAAGTTGTGTGTAGGCAAATATGCAAGTTAAAATAGAGTATTTATTTATTTTAAAAAAAGGGAATATTAGAATTTAGAAACACTTTAATGGTTCTATTGAGATTTGAGCCTACTATAGAGAAAGAGATTACCCTATATAAGCTCGTATTGTAGGGTCCACGAGTCCACCTACAACTTCACCATTAGTATGATATTGTCCGCTTTTGACCAAGTCCACACAGATTTGTTTTAAGTCTTCTTCCCAAAAGGCCTCATACTATAATGTAGTTGATGAACTCTTATAAACTAGGTACACTAGTAGAAAAATGTTGATTTGCCTTTCTTAAATTGCGTCGTCTAACTGGAAAACAGACGCAAAAGTATAGGGGAGCATCATTTGCGTCGAATTTTATGGGTGTCCGACGCAAATCATGCTTCATGTGCGTCGGATTTAGGGTGCATTAGACGCAAAAATTACAATAAATGGGTGCGAGATTCATGTGTGTGATCGGATTCAAATTTATGTTCGACGTGAATAATTAAAGCCAATGTATAAAATGAACAAAGGATTTGCGTCAAAGGTACGTTATATGGGATGCAAACTTAGTACTTGCGTCGAATGTTATGGGTATCCGACGGAAATCATGCTTCATGTGCGTCAGATTTAGGGTGCATTAGACACAAAAATTACAACAAATGGGTGTGAGATTCATGTGCGTCGGATTCAAATTTATGTTGGACGTAAATAATTAAAGCCAATGTATAAAATGAACAAAGGATTTGCGTCAAAGGTACGGTATATGGGATGCAAACTTACTATTTGGGTCGAATGTTATGGGTGTCCGACGCAAATCATGCTTCATGTACGTCAGATTTAGGGTGCATTAGACGCAAAAATTACAACAAATGGGTGCGAGATTCATGTGTGTTGTTGGTTTCAAATTAATGTTCGATGCAAATAATTAAAGCCAATGTATAAAATGAACAAAGGATTTGCGTCAAAGGTACGGTATATGGGATGCAAACTTACTATTTGCGTTGGATCCAATAAAACCGTCCGACGCAAATGGTCTCCGCGATTTACTTCACGCCCGCTTCCTCCTTTTTATTTACTCAGATGTAACATAAACTCTACCAACTTCACGCCTCACCAGCCGTCACTCCTCTCTCTATATCTCTCTCTATATATCTATATCTCTCAATCTATCTATCTCTATCTCTCTAGCTCTCCCCCTCCCCCTCTCTCTCTCCCCCTCTTTCTTCCTTCATCATTACTGAATTCTTCAAATCTGAATTCATCTCAATTGCTGAAGGAATTTCAACTTAATTATTATCGTTGGTGTTTGTCGAAATTAAATTCATCTCACTCTTGTCAGTTTACATTGGTGTTTGTCGCACAGTCTTCTCCCTCAATGTTGTCGATGTTTCGTGGTTGACGGTGAAGATTGAAGAAGACATCAAAACTCAACGGGATTTCGTGGTTGCTATAGGATTCGGTTCAAATTTGAGGTTATGTTTTTAAGTTTTTTTTTTTGGAAGTGATTCCTTTAACAGTTGGACATGAATTTTAAGGGTTATTTTTGTGTTAGATTTAATTTTAAATTCTCTTTTTTTTTTTGGGTTTAATTTTTTCATTTCGTTTTATTCTTGTATTTCATTCTTGTATTTCAATTCAGTGTTCATAGTTTCTTGTATTTCGTTCTTCTATTTTGAATATTATGGGTTCTTTTGTATTTCGTTCGAATATTATGGATTCTTTTCATTTCCTTCATTTGAATGTCATATTTTCAAACTCAGTTTGGTATAAACTCATGAGTTGTTGGGATGAGGGTAATAAACATCATTTGTGTCGTATATAGTGACAATAGCCGACGTAGAAGACACAATTTGCATTGCATGTGGACATGGGTTCGACACACATCATGCCTAGCAACACAACCAAGAGCAAGGGTTGGGCACACAAAGAGGTATAATGTGCATCGGTTTCCCCCAATGTTCGACGCAAATGTTTGTTCATTTGCAACGAATCTCCATCAAACGTATATGGTGTCTGCTCCATTTGCGTCGAGACTTGTAGCATCGCACCTTCATCCGATGCAAATGATTCTTTCTAGGAACCGCAAATCGTCAATCCTCTACTAGTGACTTCTTCTTATCTATCTGATGTGAGACTTTGGATGTATACCCAACAATTCTCCCCTCAGACCATGGACCACAAGTAGGGATGACAATATCCAGTGGATATCCAATAACCCGCTCCATCCTGTTTAAATAAAAGGGTGAAAAACCGTAATAAACAGATGAAGAACGGGTGACGGGTGAACCGGGTAGGATGCGGGTGACTATTTAATTTCTCACCCATCACCCGATCCACCAACCTGTTAAGCACCCGACCCATTATCCACCCGTTTGAGTTTTTTGTTCAAACTCGTATTTTTGAAACTCGTATTGTTGTCGAGACTTTATTACTGTGAAGACGACTTCCTAAAACTTGTATGGTGCGACGTCACCTTTTCTTTATGCTAAAAACATCGGCGTATTTATTTATGATTTCGGAAAGTGTAGGTGGAAATTGGGTACATTATTTTTTTAATAGTTATAATCTAAATTTGATATTTATATTTTATCTAACGTTAATCACCCGACCCACCCGAGTCACCCGGTTGTGATGGATGGATGGATTTCGGGTGATGAGTAAAGTGGGTGACGGATGGATGGATGAGAGTCAATCTAACCGGGTGATGGCTCACCCGACCCAAATTCTACCCGTTGCCATCTCTAACCACAAGCCTCCCCTACGACGGTAATTCGTCTAGTCATCTTGTACCGCTGCCAACCTGCGAAACACACCGCAATATCAAGAAGATTTTCGACACAAGGCACCATGTATAGATTTCTTATCGCGAGTTCACACTGGGAGTCTCCACATCTCCTTATATCTCATGCACCATGCCTCAGAGCTATGTCTGCAACCAACATGTTTCTTCTCCATGCTTCTAGGTTGCACCCCTGCCATATCTTGCTCTACAACTGCATGTCTACGCATTAATTGAATCACCTGTATTCGAGAACCATACACAATACCACTAAAGACTTGCATCTACGCCCTAAAGCTACACCACTCTGCCCCTGCGTGCTTGAGCAAGTTGATCATGGAGTCCACCATTATAAGCGTGTTCTCCCAGTCAAATCGTTGGCTCTGATACCATATGTTGCGATTGATGACATACTTAATTAGGAATTTACACAACCTACATTCAACTAACACAAGCACTAACTTTGTTAAGCTATGATTACATGTATTATGGAATTTAAGTAACCAAAATAAGTAGTATAGTCATTGGCCAAAAAAAAAAAAAGAACAAATGAAATCCATATCCTAAACCTTATTTGGCAAGAATCCTTTGAGAAATCTCCATTATTTGACAAATTAAATAATTGATTGATTGGGAATATGAACCTTCCTATTTGTTCCTTTGTTTAATAATGTAGACACTTAGCATATTGATAAGCTATGATTTTTTGGCAAATTATTTGGCAAATTGTGTAGACACTTAGCATATTTAAACGAACCTTCCTATTTGCTCATTTGATTAATAATGTAGACACTTAGAATTCTTTGAGGAATCTCCATTATTTGGCAAATTTAATAAGCTATGATTTTTTGCGTCCCATATAGAGATAGGTAACTTCATTAGTACAACGTCAAATCCCAATATCTCAATTTTGACTTTAAATGGACCAGAACAAGTCATCAAAATACAAGCAAGTTTTCGAACAAAATGTAAATCATTAGATAAGTACCTATTTGAATTATAGAGTGAACTTAATGGAACAAAAATCAATTGACAAAGGGTTCGTGTTACTCAACTTTGTAAACTTTAAGTCGTCTAAGTCACGATTGAATAAACAAAACCATTTGTATCTACGAAAAACTATCCTAAAATATTACAGGTTCGAATTTTAAACCCCTGATAATGTTGTTGGTCTTGCTCGACCGGTATTGACTATCCAAATTCCAACACTTGAACCCACTATATATATATTAAATTTTCTGATATAAAAGAGTGTTGCTAATTCCTTGAGCACCAAGAAAACTAATAGCACAAAAATATACTAATAACAACAACGAGAAAATCTCGGTGTGCTCACAAAATATTCTGAATCAAATTTGCATGGTTTAGCATTCACTCGTTGCATACATGAACTCATGTTCTTCTTAGCGACAAAGGCAATTTTCACTATGTTAAATGATGGAAGAATCTTATGAGTGAAATATAGCCAACAATCCGCCACCTGAAGATCGGTAAAAGTGAAGAACACATTCTCTATACATATGTAGCCTCAAATCATCATAGATCCACCTAGCCAGTCAACTTGATCATAAGTCAACACAACACGAGCCATGAGGCTTAACATCGTACTTTAAGCATATGGCGACTCATCTCCAATGATAATTCGTCTAATCACCTTGCACCGCCGCTACACCATGGAACATGTTGCATGAACACCAGTTAGGAAGACTTTCGACGGAAGAGATTATTGTTGTTCCTTCTACCAGAATCATTTCCACTCTTCTACCTTCATTATTTCTAGTTTCTTGTCAACAAACCGTTATTAACTGGCAACATAATCTAGCCAACATGTCGTACCACATTCGTCCAAAGTAATTTACATAAAAGCTTCTAGAGACTCCCTCTTCGAAGTCGCTCACCGGAGTAATGTAGCCTTCGTCTCAATTTTCTTGCCAAACACAAATACTACGAACCTCCAACAACAATGAAACCAATCCCGACTCTAATACTAATTGTTAGGATAATGTCCGATTTGGGCTAAATCTGCACGAATTTATTTTTGGTCTCTTCCCCAAAAGGTCTCATACTAATGTAGTTGGTGAATTCTTATCAACTAGGTAACTCATTCTTATCTTTCTAATGTGGGACTTGTGATGTATACCCAGCACGTATGATATATTAAAATCAACCGATTAGGGACCAATTTGCTTCCTCTGCCCGCTTATTGTGATTTATATGCAAGCGAAAATATAGTCGTATTGGATTTTTTTAGATTCGTCTCAATATATATACTTTCAAAGTATTAACGTTTTATCATTTTTACTTATATGTAATATAAGTATGATTGAAGTTGTACGCCAGGAAGTGAAAAAAAAAAACTTTATATGTTACAATTTACATGAAACATAGGAAGTAATAGTGTGATACTCATCCCATGTACAATACACGTTTGTTTGACTTTCATGGTATATACTATACTACTTTGACCATTAATGTTTTTAATTACGTATTGTAATTGAATTTCAATATTTTAAAGATAATACAATGACCATCATTGTTTGCATCTAATAAAAGCTAAGTTATATACAATCAAAGACCATGAATTATAAACTAACAGAAAGTGTTGCATTGACTTAGGCCTTAGAGGGGTCATTCAGCATCCTTGTCAGTATCAAACTTTAACCATTAATATTTACAATAAAGTGTTGCATTATTAGCTTAGGCCTTGAAGTATGATATAAAATAAAGTTGTATGATGAACTTGAAATTAGTAGAAGGGATACTTAAATTAATGATATTTGTTTTAAAAACTGACATAAAATATAGGGAAGCTACATTTTCGTGCTTTTCATAATTCTTTGTATATTCAAAAGATTGAAAACTGGAAAAAAAAAGTAACGACAAGTAAAGGGAGAGGTGATACCTCAGTTAAACGTACCCCACATTCCAAGGTTTTGCACATGGTTCTCATCCTCATCCAAACATTATTGTGGTGACAATTTACTTTTAGGTATATTGTATTCTGGATTGTAAAGCCATGTACCCCAACCTTTGAGCTGATGTGCTTAATTACCCTCAACCGTATGAGATGCTCCTGCTCCTGCTCCTTATTGCAGAATGTGATTTTTGCGGTCTTTCAAATTCTTCTTGGGTTCTATATTCTTTCTCATATAAACACCTTTTTTGGTCATTTTCTCATTATTATTAATGACCATAAACACTTACGATTTTCTCTCTTTCTTTCCAATATTTTTGAGCAATTCTTAAGTAGTTCCGACTTCAGATTGGGGTGAACAAATTTAGGGATACCATATTAAAAGCGTAATCTCTATCATTCCTTTTGTTTATTTTTTCTTTGATTAGGAAAGATAATTGGTTCGAATAACAATCCCTGTAAGGCTACTAGCGTGCAGGGTATGCCAGCTTAAAGGCTGGGTACAAGGCTTAACAGCCCAAAAGCAAAGTCCCAATATATGGTTGTGGTAAGGATCTGAATCCTCGTCAATGCTCTACGATTCGAGGTGGTATTCCATTGAGCTACCACCTCTCCCTCAGTCCCTCTCTATCATTCCTTTTGTTATGTTAAATATGATTACGATAATATTATTTCCAACCGGCCGATTATCTTACCCGATAAAAAACGATATCAAGCAGATGATGGTAGTATGAATTGAAGAGGGACATTGATTTATTGCTCCAAAATGGGAAAACGTGAGGGCATACACAAATTGAAAATACTTGAAGAATGAACTCACTGTCCTTGATCCCTTGCTAACATGCACTTGGAACGCAAAGTTCAATATATTCAATGACTTCATGAAGAAAAAGAGGGGAACCATAGTTTCTTTGATGGTGGGCCAATGGCCATATCACCCCCCAAATAACATATTCTGTTTAGAAGTATAATGGATAATCTAAAACTTAGATGCATGCTGTAACTTGTAAGGCTATGTTTAGTTCACCTTTTTTTTTTTTTTTGATTTTATCTGATTTTTTTTTTATCTGGTCCAATTTTGGCTTATTTTTTTATGATATGATCTGATGTGGACTATTTTTTCTGATCAGATCTGGACTATTTTTTCTGATATGATCTAATCTGATCTGAACTTATCTTATTTGAACATATCTTTTATAACACATATTATTACTAATATTATTATTATTATTTTGAATTTCATTATTGGTATTACTATTATTATCATTATTTTATTACTATTATAACTTTTAATATAATAATATTAACAACAACAACAACAACAACAATAATAACAACAACAATAACAATTGTAATAAAGAGCATAGTTAGATTTTTTTTTTTTGAAAAAGAACACATTATATATGAACATACAATTAGAAATAAAAAAACATATATATTTAGGTAAAAATAACATATTACTCATGGTAAAAATAATATATTATTCATTCTTAAGATCCGTTTACAATAAGAACTTAAATAGTAATGAAAAAAAACATATAATGATGGTAAAAAAAAACATATATTGAAATGTCATACAAACCGTATTAAAAGAGCACATTCTAAAAATAAAAAGATACTCCATCCATTTATTTATAATAGTTTCATTTTACTTTTTTGCGCTTGCCAATGTAAATGTTTGAACATTAATATCTCTAAATTTTCATTTGTAAAAATATAAAAAGTTGATATTTCAAAAGTACATATCAAGACAAATCATATAAGATCTCACACGACTATATTTTTCCTTACTCATTAATCACAAATGATAATCAAACATAAATATGTGACTAGTGTCTAAACTTAAAATTTAACCATTAAACAGAATCTGAAGGAGTAGATGTTATTTTTATATTGAAGGCATGTTCGGATTTAACTAATAACATGTTTTTTTGTTATATCAATCAATTGTTCTTTTTAATTATAAATAAACCTATAAATTATATATAATCATATGATCTTGAACATAATTGTTATATGTTCTTCTCATATTGCTGTCATGTTCTATATAAACTTTGTTTTTAAGGTTAAGTTAAAATATCTTGTAAGGAGGAAATTTGAAAGTGATCGATGCCAACACCATTAGATTATAAGTTATAAATATAATAATAACATTTTAAAATATAAAAATGATTTGATTTGATCTGATCTGGTCTAATCTGACCTGATTTGGTCTGATCGAATCTAATTTGGTTTGATCGAATCTAATTTGGTTTGATCTAGTCTTATCTCATCTGAAATAAGTAAATATAAGGTGAACTGAACATTAGCCTAAGTAAACAATAATAACTAAAGGAGTATTACAAGAGTGTGACTCCATATCGCTCCTTTCCTGTGATGATGAGATGAACAAATTGTCGCATGAATGTCATTCGAGATTGTTAATGTAAGCTAGTGGTTGGTTGGGCAATGTCCCGAATCATTTTATTTACAAGAATTTACTAATGTATGAGATTAGATTTTATACCATTACAAAATAATCTTGAAACATCACATTTTGTGATAGTTGTAGTAGTGTAATTAACTTAAACCAATTAGTCATCTTCCATTACTAAGAAAAAGCGGGTCCTACTTTTACAGGAAAATTACCAAACTAAAGCTTTCATTTGTTTATTTATGATTAAACCCAAACTAAAACCTTTCGACAACAAAGAAATAACGATAAGTCAATTTAATACACACTTATAGAACTGAAATAAAAGTACTTGTAACTTAGACTATATCCCTTTTTTATTACTGTTCTAGCAAAAGCAGTCAAAATTTTAATTAAAAATGATGGTGAAAGCTAAACATACGATTGATAGCTAGTCATTTGAAAAGAACAATACTCGTTCAAGAGATCAGAGGAGTCATCAAATGTTTTGTATTCCAAATATTTGGTTTTGTGTGTTTGAGATTTTTTTTTTTTTTTTTTTTTGAGAATGAAAGAAAACTAGTTTACACCCTAATACTAGGATAACCTAAATCATCCTTTCGGATGACAAGAGGGAGACCCGGGGGGAGATCGGAAGAGGAGAGCCACAGTTGTTGAAGATTTTTGCCCCAGTTCGCTAGCAAATCCGTCGCCTGATTAGCTTCCCTATAGCAATGGTGAGCCGAAAAGCATCCATCTTCTTAATATCCTGCTCTGCATCATCAATAAGGTTAGCAATTTCCCAGGGAACACGCCACACTCTCCTAATTGAATTAATTACCACTAAGTTATCTCCTTCTACCATGAGTTTACTGATTCCAAGGGAAATATCAGTCTTAAGACCGGTATACAAGCCCATAGTTTCTGCCATCAAGATAGACCAATGCGGAGGTAGAGCCTTAGCTCCCATCATAATTGGTTTCCCACTGCTATTTCTGATAATAAAGCCAAATGAACAGTGCTGAGACTTCGACTTGGACCCGTCGAAATTTAGCTTGAACCAGCCTTCAGGAGGGGGAGACCAATGGACTAATTGGGGGGAGGAAGAATTTTGTTGTGGGTGCTTCTTGGTCAAAATGTCGTATCCTTCTGAATTGTCTTCACAAGAGCTAAACCATGCTTCACAATAATTTTTGATAATCATGGCTGCATTTTTAATGTTAATGGTTTCCTCATTGAAGCATACTTTGTTTCGCAAGAACCATACAAAACACCATCCAATAATCACTTTTTGGATATCAACTACGTTAAGAGACTTACGCATTTTATTCAAGACTTCCACCATTTCCCCTTCATTGACGTCAGTTTCAAGGATTTGTGGCCAAGAGTAGACTTGTGAGATCAAGTTAAATAAGTCTTTTGTGAAAGGGCAATCCAGAAGTAAATGACAAGTCGATTCCGTATGATGATTACAAAAGACACAAGCTAATGGGACTGCAACATGGCTACGGGATAGTCTCTCCTTCGTTGGGAGACCATCATTGCAAATTTTCCAAAGGAAATTGCTAACTTTGGGGGGAATGTTGAGCCTCCAAATCCATCGAAAGGAGCATTTCTGAATGTTTTCAGGTGTTATCCCTTGAATTAGGAGAGCAGCCGATTTAGTAGAGAACTCGCCATTAGGGGTGAGTCTCCAGAATCTAGTGTCTTGGATGTCATTTGACGGAATAGGAAGGGTACTAATGTCTTGAACAATTTGCTCTGGAAGACAGTTCTTCAATGCTTGGATATCCCATGTTTTATTAGGAAGAATAAAATCCTCAACCTTTTGATTAGTGCTCGAATGAGTGGGAATTATGTCTAGTAATGGGTAGGGGTGGATCCAACTATCTTTCCAGAAAAGAATGGATTTTCCATTCCCTATTTTCCATTGGAGACCTTTAACGAATATTGGTCTCAACTTCATTAGATTATTCCATTGCCATGATCCTGACTGTGAAGGGGAATAGTCAAACAAAGACTTGTTTTTGAGATATTTTTTCTGAACTAATTGAACCCATTGATTGTTGGGTTCAGTTAGGATCCTCCAAAGAAGCTTCATTTGCATTGCTTTGTTATTAACTTCGGCTTTGCGGAGGCCTATACCCCCTAAATATTTTGGTTTGCAGATCTTATCCCATCTAATTAGGTTGGGCGTTTTTTATTCTGGTTCCCGATTCCAAAAGAAATTTTGACATATCTTATCTAAGTTCGAAAGGGTACTAGTTGGGAGTGTGAAACTTTGCAGATGATGATTTGGTTTTGTGGCAAGGCAAGACTTTATAAGGGTTGTCCTACCTGCTTGAGAGATAGAGTTTGCCTTCCATTTAGAAAGTTGGTTATTCGTGTTTGAGATAATTTTTCCAAACGTGTTAGAGTTAACTCGTTTGTCAATAATAGGGCAACCCAAGTATGAATCTAATGATGAAACACTTTCCATCGCCAATATTGCTTTAAAGTCAGCTATTTCCTGGGTCGACACATTACTTGTACACTGGAAGGCTGATTTATGATAATTGACTAATTGGCCTGACATGGAACAATATTTATTCAATACATTTTTTATAATTTGACAAGCCTGGGTATTTGCTTTGGCAAAAATCATTGTGTCGTCTGCAAACGTAAGAAAAGGGATTCTCATTCTCGAATGTCCTGGGCTTACTCCTAATGTTTGATTTCTATCGGGTCTCACAAACTGGAGTTGTCTAGCTAGAAGCTCCGTGCATAATATAAACAAATATGGGGATAGCGGGTCTCCCTGTCTTATGCCTCGAGAAGGAAAAAATTGATCTGAGGGGATACCATTTACTAGCACTGAGAAAGAAACAGTGGTGATACATTCTCGAATCCAAGTAATCCATTTTTTACAGAAGCCTAGTTTTTCTAACGTAGTAAAGATATATTCCCATTCTAGTCTATCATATGCTTTTTCCATGTCCAATTTTATTGCGATCCAACCTGAAGAGCCTGTCTTTTTTTTGAATGCATGAAAAACTTCATGTGCCATAAGGATATTGTCTTGTATTAGTCTTTCTGGAACAAAAGCTCCCTGGAGTGGGTGGATAATTTTTCCTAGTACTTGTTTGAGTCTATTTACTAGTATTTTTGATATTATTTTATACATTGTCGAGCACGGGCTTACTGGTCGAAAATGGTTTGCTGCTGTTGGATTTTCATTTTTTGGGATTAAAGCTATGAATGTGTGATTTACTTCTTTCAATAACTTACCAGAATGGAAAAATGCTTTTACGGACCTTATTACTGATTTCCCCACAATCCCCCAATATTTCTGGTAGAACAGAGGGGGGTAACCATCGGGTCCCGGAGACTTGTCTGGGTCTAGTTGGAAAACCGCTTCATATATTTCTTGATCTGAGACTTGTGAACATAGTTCTGCATTATCTAATGGGGTTATGATTGAGTCTAGAAGTTGAAAATCCGTCGTTGTATTAAATCCACTTGATGAATCCGACTTGAATCTATCTTTAAAATCGTTCTCCACAAGCTTCCTTATTATATTTGGATTTTGTGAGCTAGAGTTATTATTTGCTGTATATGTTTTTATCATGTTTCTATTTTTTCGAATTGAAGTTGCTGTATGAAAGAAAGTGTTATTTTGGTCTCCCAATTTTAAGTATTTTATCTTACTCCTTTGTTGCCAATATGCAGTGGAGAAAGTAAGGAGCTTATTACGTTTTCTTAACAGAATATTATATTTATTAATTGTGGCTGGGGTTGCACTATTATTTATAATGAGAGGTTGTATTATGCTGAGTTGAGCATCAGTTCTACGTATTTGCCCCGAGACATTTCCAAATTTAGTCTGGCTCCATTCCTTTGCTTTTTTCTTAAGCATTTTGCATTTTTGAGTAAAACAGTACATATTAGATCCTTCTAGTCTTTGGTTCCAAACTTTAGCTACTTCGATTGTGAAATCCTTTCGAAAAGTCCATTGCTTTTCAAATTTGAATGGTGCTGCTTTTTTCAAATTGGAGTTTCCCATAAACGACAATTGAATTTGACAATGATCTGATGTTGTAAACACATGATGATTTATATGTGCTGAAGGGAATTGTTCTATAAATTTTGGGGACACTACCACTCTGTCTAGTCTCTCCCAAATGTTATTTTCCGCACAATTTTTTTTTCTCCAAGTGAATATCTGACCTGAAAATGGTAAATCAATTACATTGTAATTAGACTTTATATAGTCCAATCTCTTGTATCTGGAAATTGAAGGTGCAGCTCCCCCTGCTTTTTCTTGTGGTGACCCATATTTCATTAAAGTCACCAATTAGAACAAACATACATGCTAGAGTGCTAGTAAATTGCAGCAACTCAATCCAAAATTGCTCTTTATTCCCGTAATTAGGCGAGGCATAAATGAAAATAACTACAAAAGAAGTATTAGCATTTAGCAATTGAATTTCACACGCAATGAATCGATTGGCTTTGAATATAACTTTTAGATTGAAAGGGTTTACAACATTTTCTTTCCAAAATAACCAAATTCCTCCGGAGAGGCCAAAAGTTGGAATGAAATCAAAATAACTAAACCCACATTTGTTACCTAATTCTTGAGAAGGGGGGGATACATGTTTTATTTCACATAGTGCCATAATACTAATATTTCAATCAATGCGTTCTTTCTCATCACTCCCCTTATATTCCAAAAGCCAATTGTCATTTTACCATAGTTGTAGAGCTCAGTTTCTTGCCCTCTTCAGAGAGGTTGATGCTGAATCTTCTTCATCATTGACTTCCCCCTTTCTCTTTGAGGCATCCGAAGGGAGGGAAATGTTTGAGTCCCCTGGCTGCTCAACCTCAAGGCCTTCTATTTGTTTCAAGAATGAATCATCAGAATGAAGGGAGTGGAAAGGACTTGCTGGCAGATTTGAATGACTGGTACTGTTGCTAGAATTGTCCAGCAGAATTGGACCTTTCTCGGGATCATTTTCCCACATTTCTTTTTCCAGCAAGTCTAGTTGATCCTCTATACATTCAGTACTCTTGTCTGTGATTACCAACTGAAGAGATGTGATATCATTATTGCCACAGAATATTGGCTTAGAAGGAGCAACAACAGGTAACCCCACTTCCCCTTCTAGATGGTTACTCAAATTGGCAGGGGAGAGAGCTAGAGAAATATCAGCAATTTTCGCATCATGAGAGGAGACATAAGGGACACTAGTATTAGCCACACGAAGTGACCTCTTACCTTTTGCATTTGGTGGAACTGATATCCAGCCTTCAAGGGTTTCGTTCTGAACTGAATTTTGCATTTCATGGACTTTTTGAAGATCCTTCTCCCTGGATGAGGGAGGAGGAAGAGGAGGTTGAGATTGCACATTCTTACTTTTCACATTGCCATCAGCAGGACCAGAAGTTTTTGCCCTCTGTTTAGGCTTGGCATGTACTACATAAGCCGACTGAGCAGTAGTAGCATGCGGTTCTGGCCTGAAACAGGGGGCAGGTTTCTCTCCTGCCATATCTGAATAGGATGGAGCTTTTTGCAACATAATTTTGACTTCTTTAGGGGGAGCATGCAATAGGGGGCAAACATCAATAGTATGAGAATCATCACCACAGAATGCACAACCTTTAGAGAAATCTTCAAACCAAATAAGATACCCAAATGTTTTGCCACCTTTTCTAACAATTTCAGCATAAGTTTTGAGTGGTTCAAGTATGTTAACAGAAATACATGCTCGAGCAAAACGAATTTTGTTTCTCAAAAGTGATCTTTGATCCAATCTAATGAACTTCCCAATGTTGTTCATCTCAACCAAGCTAGCAACAGATTGAGCGTTTAATAACTCAGCTGGGAACCGCGAAATGCGGATCCACAAATCAACATTCTGAATTTCTTCAGAGAATGGATCAAAAAATGGTCTCCATGGCTGCAAGACCAAAAGCTCCCCTTGTACATGCCAAGGGCGCTCGTCCCAAACTAGACCTCTATCGGCAGTGTTGGCAAATCGCAAGAGGATCCATTGATTACCCAACTCAAGGTATTCAACATCACCCCTAACCATTTTCCAGTCTGCCTTAGTGCGAGAAATTATAGTGCGAATATCCAGAGGTTCACCCAACATCTTACCAAACAGGCATGTGTTAGAGAGCTCCTCAATATCCAATTGGACTTGAGGGAGTTCATCTAGGGAAGGCTGGTTAGAGAAGGTATTTTCAGGGGCAGTGGTGTTTGGGTCACTCACAGGGGGGGTTGGGGAGGGAGCATTCATTTGGGGGGTTTCAGAAAAACTGTTCACATTAGTAGCAGGGGACTCATTAATAGTTTGATCTTTAGAAGATCCCTGAACTACAACTTCCTTAAACGTTTTCTTATCAGCCATTGGGAGAGCCACAGAAAGATTCTTAATTCTACAACTAGCACTCAAGAAAATAATGAAAGGCTTAGAGAGTTTTGTGCTTGAAAGACTTACCTTGGTGACCTTTATATAAGGTGGTGTAGTCCTTAACTTGAGGACATACCTCTCTGGTGCTTTTAACTTGCTTTCAGACTTGAAATCTTCTCTTGGATTTGAATCCTTGAAAATCAAACCTCTGAAATTAGGAGAGTCACGGGAAGCAATGAATTGGAACATTGCACCTTCACTTTCGCCCTTCAGCAGCATCGGCTTCTCCACCGGGGTCTTCAATTGGGGAAAGAAATTGATTTGGGGAAGTAGGATAAACACAAAAAACCCTAGATCTTAAAATTTGGCCTTTCGATGATTATACAGGAACCAGCAAAAGGAACTGAATTTTATTTTGAAGTACCCATTAATTTTGTCGTCTTTATTGTTGGCCTGATATGATTTTTGGCGATTAATTGTCCTTTGATTTTGTCGACTATTATCTGCTGGGTAATAGGTTGGGTTTGCATAAATTTGGTTTGTTGCTGGGTACTATTTCTCTTTCGTATTTTGGAATTTTTGGCTTTGTATGGTGGGTAATAATGAGTGAGTATTAAAGCATATACTCCATAAAAGTATTTGGCTGAAGAGGAGCTTTGACTTGGCAGTATTGGAGGCTTTAGATCTAGGGATTTTTCGGTGGGCTAGGAGGCTAGTTTTCCTAGTTTTCTTTTCACTCTTTCTCTCTCTTGTTTTCTCTCTCATGTTTTTTCACAGGCTAACATTTGAATTCTTGTGTGTTTAAGATATGAAATTGTCATTTCAGGATAATGAGATGTTATAATGAGTATTCAATTTGCTTACCAATTAATGAATTCAATAATTGCAGGGTGTATGTTTTCTTGTCTTTAAATACTTTTCTTCCCACAAATTCTTTACCGTAAATAGAAAGAATGAAATTATTGCAATTAATTTAAAACAGCCATTTTTAAAAATTGTTGCATTTAATTTTATGCGGAGGAAGTATAAGATTCTAAATTAGTTGGTTAGTTTTTTTGATCCCAAATGAAAGGTGATGGGTTGGAGTCCCCCCCCCCCCCCCCACCCCACCCCACCCCACCCCACACACACACATACACATTTAAATCAGATAGTAGATAGATTATTTGGTTATTTAAATTCGATAGAGATGGTATTTTGCTCTTTGCCCAATTGCCAATAATTCACCTTAAGTTTAAGATCAATTTAGTTAGTTTCATTATTGAAACTACAAGGAAAAACTCCCGATGATCGGTATCTCGATTCTTGTCCTTTTGATTTGCAATCCGATTTGTGTGGAACCGGTTTACATTAAAAATATCGTGCACCAGGCTCAGGCACGTGACTTGCTACAAACTACTTACTCCCACTTTTTAAAACCTGCTATTTTCTCTCTCTTCAATAATACAAAAACAATTGTTCAGAACGAACATACACTATATCATGTCAAAACACGCTATATCATGTCCATATACACTGTATCATGCAACAATGTTGTTTGGGCCCAATATGTTCTTAAGCCCTAATCTCATGACGAAAATACCTAATTAACCTCCTATGCTCAAAAGGCCACTTAGGCTAAAGGGTCTGGCCCCGCCTAGACCTCGCTCCATCCTGGCAAGGCGCCTTTTTACATATTCCAACGCCTATAAATAGGGAACAATTCCCCATCTTTTCCGGTAATGAATTCTAGACCAACCACTCCAGATTAACCGTTGAACAATTTAACTGACTTGAGCGTTGGAGGGCGATCTCGG